>NC_133336.1:195893146-196065646 GCF_042186555.1 Aquarana catesbeiana
CCCCCAGAGTGCTCGGAAAAAGTGCTGAAGCTGGAGTCAGCTGGTCCGATGTGTGTCCATGTGTGTGCGAAGGAGACCAGAGCTGTCCGCCCGCACTACCTCTTCTCCACCACAAGATGCCCTCAGTGTACCGACATCATCCAGCAGGAGAGGAGACTAATGGAACAGTCTCTTGTAACATGGCAGTAGTGTCTAATATAACCGTCTCTTGTAATACGGGAGCAGTCTTTAACATAACGGTCTCTTGTAACAGGAAGACAGCTTCTGAGATAACGGTCTCTTGTAACGTGGCAGTATTCTCTTATATAGCAGTCTATTGTAATATGAGAGCATTTATGAGAGCAGACTCTAATATAACAGTACAAAAAACAAACAGAAGAGGGCGCCCCAGCCAAGTGCATTATCCCACAGCAACACACCTTTTACCAAGTTAGATTTATAGTTCTGCAATCAGCAAAGTTAACTCTCCCCGCTGATTGGAGAATAAAGATCTTACTCATTAGGGGGGGGGGGGTCGTATCGGACTGTCGCACACGGAGCAGTAGTTCCACTGGGTCCTAGACATGTGCGCTGCTGAAAAATTTGTTCGTTTTCGTTTCATTCATTTTTGTTTATTTGTTTTTAATTTTTCGGGTCATTCATTATGATCGCAATTCGTAAATTCGAGAATTCGTAAATTCGAAAAACCGAAAATAAAACAGAAAATCCGAAAATTCAAAAGTATAGCTAACTAACTAATAATAACTATTAAATTATAGGTATTGGAATTTCCTATAAAATTTGGCTGTTAGTGAACGTAACGAATACGAATTTATCCGAAGTTACGAATTATCCGAAATAACGAAAGCCGCATCTAAACAAATGGAACGGAACAAATTAATAATAAATAATAATAATAATAATAAAAAGCTTTCATTATTATTATTATTTTTTTTTTTTATTAAAGTTGTGTTCCGGCCGAAATTATACTTTTTAAATAAAAATACCCCTATAATACACAAGCTTAATGTATTCTAGTAAAGTTAGTCTGTAAACTAAGGTCTGTTTTGTTAGTTTATAGCAGTAGTTTGTTATTTTATAAACTTACAGCAGGCCGTGGCCATCTTAAGTGTGGGCATCTGAAGCCAGACTGTATTTCTTCCTGGATCTCATCTTGCAGATCTCGCACATGCTCAGTGCAGCACAAGCAGTGTAATAGGTTTCAGGTCAGGTTTCCATAGCAACGGCAGTGTCAGAGGAAGTTGCTGCCCCTTCCCAGAAGGCATTGCAAACAGGAAATGATGCGATGGCCGCGGCCAGGGAGGAGGAAGTGAAAAATGAATACAGCAGATATATAGTAGGTGCTGAGAAAAAAAATAAAAAAATATCCAATTCGTTTACAGTGCACAGTGTAGTGAGGGATGCTGAAGAGTTGTAAAAGTGGGTGGAACTCCACTTTAATTATTACATTCCATTCGTTTAGATACGGCATTGTTTGTTTCGGATAAGTCGTGACTTCGGATAAATTCGTATTCGTTACGTTCACTAACAGCCAAATTTGAAAGGGAAATTCCAATACCGATAATTTAATAGTTAGTAATAGTTAAGTTATTATTAGTTCGTTATTATTTCAGATTTTAGAATTTTTGGATTTTTGAATTCTGAATTTACGAATTAACACATTTTCTAATTTACGAATATTCAGAAATATTTGTTAAAGGGGTTTTCATTAATTTGGATATTTGCAAAATTCTTGTTTTGTTTCGAATTTTTTTTTTTTTTTTAATGAATTTTGACAAATTAGTTAAAAAAAAAAAAAAAAAAAAAAATCGGAACGAAACAAATTGCACATGTCTACAGGGGTATAGACATGTCCAGAATGAAAAACATTGTTTAGTTTAGTTTCGATTTGTTATATACATTAATTCATTTAGTTAAATTAGTTTCGTTCGTTTAATTCAGTTTCGAATCGATTCGAAAACATTTTGAATCGAATTTGAAAAGTCTTTGAACCCGAAAATTTTTCGAATTAAATTCGAAACATTTTCGAATTCGAATAGTTTTAAAATTCGAATTCCAAAATGTTTCGAATCCAAATAATTTTCAAATTTGAATTCACAAAACGTTTCAAATTCAAATCGTTTTCCAATTTCCAAGAGAGTGAAATAGAATAGAAAATAAAGGAATAGAATAGAATATGGAGATTGGAAAACGATTCGGATTTGAAAAGTTTTAGAATTCAAATTTGAAAACTATTCGGATTCGAATTTCATCCGAATTTTCTTTTTCGTTATTTCGGATTCCTTTAAATTTTGGTACTATTCTAATTTGGAAACTCAGATACATTTTTTTTTTTTTTTTTATCATACAAGCCGAAGTGAGTTCCGGTTTCAGCCTTTTGCAGTCCCTGGACAGCAGAGCTCAAACTGGGGAAGGAGAAGCAGTACAAGGAGTCAATCAGATCCTGTGTTGGGCATTTATTTGAGCTTTAAACGTTTTTCCTGTTATGCAGAGACTCAATGAAGAATATTATGAATAGATTACATCTCATGGGTCTGCCAGGCTCTCATCCTTTTGCAGTAAGGTACGGGAGATGTGCGGGAAATCATCAGCTGGGAGGATTATTCTGGCCGGGAGGTATTACAGCCGACACATTCTGTTCTGTAGCGTCGTCATGGAGGAATGTCTCAGAAGCCCCCCGGAGGGATCGTTTGGCGTTCCCTACGAAGGTTGATGATCCTGGAATGACTCCTCTACATCTCTGGATTATACATTCTGATGGATCTCTGGATCAGGTTGCAGAGTAGCGGCAGACATAGGGGGTGGGCTGTATTGACTGGCTGCAGAGAGCAGGAGGCTCCCGTGAGCGATGGTGGTATAGTGGTGAGCATAGCTGCCTTCCAAGCAGTTGACCCGGGTTCGATTCCCGGCCATCGCAGAAAAGCATTTTTTTTTTTCATTTTTTCACCACAAAATGAGACGCTTACCGCGAAACGTTATTAGCAAATGACACTTTCTGATTTATTACTTTGCATTTCTTGTAGATAACGTTTCAGGTAGATCTGTGCTTTAGAATGGTAGTTTGTGTCAGTTGTGAACTAGAAGCACGCACCTGTGAGCGCTCCTAGTTCTATGGCCACATTGTCACAGATTTACTGAGAGTAATGAACTAATCAGCGTGATTTCTGATTATGTCATCAACATAGATGTGCGCAGCCTATAGTATTAGGGTGTGCACCCCAAAGCTCAAACACACATGCATGTGTGTGTCTACATGTATATGGTCCCGGTACATTAATCTCCCTGCTGGCACAATGAAAGAGAAGTGCTTAAGCACTTCTTATGGAAGAGCAGGTAAGAGGGAGATCTTCCCATCTCCCCGCCCCCACACAGAGCAATAATGCTAGTGTGCACTAGGTGATTAGGGTGTGCCCAGGCACACTCGGCACACACTGTGCGCACGCCTATGGTCATCAACATGGCAGCTAATCTTTGGTGTTCACCACAATGTGCTTTACAAACTTCTTCAGCACTGTGCTTCTACCTCTGTGCACAGAGAAAGAGATACAGTGTTACCAGCAGCGGCTGGTGCTCAAACTTTTTTTTTTGGGGGGGGGGGGGGCGCACAAACAAACTGAAAATTTCTGAAAAAAAACCCCATCAATTGTCACCACTGTGCCATCAAACGCAGCCACTGTGCCCATCAATTTCTGCCACTTTGCCATCAATTTCTGCCACTGTGCCATCAAACGCAGCCACTGTGCCCATCAATTTCCGCCATTGTGCCCATCAAACGCAGCCACTGTCCCCATCAAATGCCACCACTGTGCCATCAAACACAGCCACTGTGCCCATCAATTGCCGCCACTGTGCCGTCAAACGCAGCCACTGTGCCCATCAAATGCCACCACTGTGCCATCAAACGCAGCCACTGTGCCCATTAATTGCCGCCACTGTGCCGTCAAACGCAGCCACTGTGCCCATCAAATGCCACCACTGTGCCATCAAACACAGCCACTGTGCCCATCAATTGCCGCCACTGTGCCGTCAAACGCAGCCACTGTGCCCATCAAATGCCACAACTGTGCCATCAAACACAGCCACTGTGCCAATCAATTTCCCCCATTGTGCCCATCAAACGCAGCCACTGTGCCCATCAAATGCCACCACTGTGCCATCAAACACAGCCACTGTGCCCATCAATTGCCGCCACTGTGCCGTCAAACGCAGCCACTGTGCCCATCAAATGCTGCCAGTGTGCCCCCTGCTCGCTGTCTGCACTTACCCTGTCTCGGTGGGACAGCTCCTCAATGCTCCTCGATGTCTCCTCCCATCCTCTCTTCCCGTCCTCTGCTATGATTGCACCTGTCGTTTCAGCCAATCAGGTGACGGGTAACAGATCCGAGCACCTGATTGGTGGAGAGGCTTTCGTGTTAGGAAAGCGTATATTTATTCGCTTTTCTAACACAGCTGAGTGACCTGCGAGCACCCAGTAGGGCGCTCGCAGGTCACCTTTTTTGACGCCTATTAGAGCCTATGGCTCTAATCAGGTGCTTCAACCCCCCCCCCCCTTTGTAATTTAGGCGCCCGGCGCCCGAAAAGGGGGCCAGGTGCCTGAATGGGGGTGGCAGCGGTGGCCATAGATTCATGCAATACATGAATCTGTCCATTGGTGCTAGAGGGGGTGGCAGGAGAGAGGGTCCGGCGCCTGTGCGCCCTTATGGACGCACCGCCACTGAGTGTTACTAATCATTAGGCTGCACAGAGAAAGAGTTCTGATGTTAATAAGGATTAACCCATTTGCCAATCTTGGTGATCACCACAATGTGCTTTACAAACTTCTCCAGCACTGTGCATCCATCTCTGTACAGTTGCTGTGCACTGAGAAAGAGATACAGTGTTAATAATCATTGAACTGCACTGAGAAGAGATACAGTGTTAATAATCATTGAACTGCACTGAGAAGAGATACAGTGTTAATAATCATTGAACTGCACTGAGAAGAGATACAGTGTTAATAATCATTGAACTGCACTGAGAAGAGATACAGTGTTAATAATCATTGAACTGCACTGAGAAGAGATACAGTGTTAATAATCATTGAACTGCACTGAGAAGAGATACAGTGTTAATAATCATTGAACTGCACTGAGAAGAGATACAGTGTTAATAAGCATTGAACTGCACTGAGAAGAGATACGGTGTTAATAAGCATTAAAGGGTTACTTTATTTTTTATTTCTTTAATAACCAACACATCATATTTACCTCCACTGTGTAGTTCATTTTGCACAGAGTGGCCCCGATCCTCGTCTTCTGGGGTCCCCCTGCGGCGCTTGCGGCTCCTCCCTGTATTGGGAAACCACCTAGGAGTGGATGCATTCCAGATGCTTTTCTGCATACACATTTTGATGCAATTTTTGATGCGTTCCAGTGCGTTTTTGGTGCATTTTTGATGCAGTCCAGTGCATTACCCCCCCCCCCCCCCCCCCCTTTTTTTTGTTCTTAACCTTAACTCCAGTACAGTTCAGTGCAGGAAAAATGCAGCATGTTCTACTTTTTTTTCTGGAACTGCAGTTCACTGGTGTAAACTATGCCATTAAAAACCATATAACCTACTTTCAATGAGTTTTTGATGCAGAAAAAAAAAAGAACTGGCCCTTAAAGTGGGAGTAAACTCCCATCTCTGACTATTACCTAGAGGTTTGTCTATAATAAGGCTCACCTATAGGTAGTGTGAATACTGTATCTCCTAAACGTGCGCCGTATAGGAGATATTTACTGTACATGCAGTCAGTGAAGTCACCCGGCACATGCGGCCTGAAGGATCGCGGCTCCAGCCAGTCACACAGCCGGAGTCTGCGAACCCGGAGGGAAGACCGGGTGAAGATGGGAGCGCCTGCAGTGGTGACAGCAGCTTCGTTTTCAGGTAAGTTTAACATAATGTGCTAGTATGTGATGCATACTAGAACATTACAACATTACCTTGTAGTTTAGAAGAAAAAAAAAAAAAACACCCAGTGGTTTACTACCGCTTTAATAAACATTACAATACACAGAGGAAGAGATACAGAGTTTATAGGCATAAAACTGCACTGATTAAAAAAACTGATGTCTGCAGTCTCTGACCATCTCCTGTAGTATGTCTGCAGTCTCTGACCATCTCCTGTAGTATGTCTGCAGTCTTTGACCATCTCCTGTAGTATGTCTGCAGTCTTTGACCATCTCCTGTAGTATGTCTGCAGTCTCTGACCATCTCCTGTAGTATGTCTGCAGTCTCTGACCATCTCCTGTACCATGTCTGCAGTCTCTGACCATCTCCTATAGTATGTCTGCAGTCTCTGACCATCTCCTGTAGTATGTCTGCAGTCTTTGACCATCTCCTGTAGTATGTCTGCAGTCTCTGACCATCTCCTGTAGTATGTCTGCAGTCTCTGACCATCTCCTGTACCATGTCTGCAGTCTCTGACCATCTCCTGTAGTATGTCTGCAGTCTCTGACCATCTCCTGTAGTATGTCTGCAGTCTCTGACCATCTCCTGTAGTATGTCTGCAGTCTCTGACCATCTCCTGTACCATGTCTGCAGTCTCTGACCATCTCCTGTAGTATGTCTGCAGTCTCTGACCATCTCCTGTAGTATGTCTGCAGTCTCTGACCATCTCCTGTAGTATGTCTGCAGTCTCTGACCATCTCCTGTACCATGTCTGCAGTCTCTGACCATCTCCTATAGTATGTCTGCAGTCTCTGACCATCTCCTGTAGTATGTCTGCAGTCTCTGACCATCTCCTGTAGTATGTCTGCAGTCTCTGACCATCTCCTGTAGTATGTCTGCAGTCTCTGACCATCTCCTGTAGTATGTCTGCAGTCTCTGACCATCTCCTGTAATATGTCTGCAGTCTCTGACCATCTCCTGTACCATGTCTGCAGTCTCTGACCATCTCCTGTAGTATGTCTGCAGTCTCTGACCATCTCCTATAGTATGTCTGCAGTCTCTGACCATCTCCTGTACTGTCTGCAGTCTCTGACCATCTCCTGTAGTATGTCTGCAGTTTCTGACCATCTCCTGTAATATTTCTGCAGTCTCTGACCATCTCCTGTAATATATCTGTAGTCTCTGACCGCTATCTGTAGCATTACATTTACTGAATATTATGTGTGTCCCTTTGGTGATGTCAGGGGCCACACTTGAGGCCCCCTATGTCAAAAAAAAGTGGACCGCCACTGATGAAGATGATCGTAATCTACAGTACAAGAAGCACCATGTAGTGTCTGCAACATACCACTAGATGGCCTATTATACTCAGTATTATTATATCTAGTATAGCCTTGCTTGTATGCAGTAATGTGTTGGCACCACTGGGTGGCAGAATATGATCATTGATGTCCTTACAGTATTGTGTAGCAGAAGATTTGTGCTGTAAAACAAACACACCACTAGATGGCAGAATGCAAGTGTTGATTTTTGTGCGCATCATCACAAATTTAAAGTGTAACTCCACTTTTAATTTAAAAAAAAAAATCTGATCAGTTATATTATTTGCAAGAATTTTACCAAACTTCACTGTTGTACTGGAGCTCATCAATGGATCTCATTCACTTGCTTCAACTCTGAGCACTTCCAGGTTCACAGGTTTCAATCTTTGGCAGCTCTGACCAGGGAAGAAGCTAATCAAGCCCAGTCAAAGCTAATCGAGTGCCCAATCAGCTTCAGCAGAGTGCAGGAATTTAAGGTTTGGTAGATCCCCGAAATCTTCTTAAAGAGAATCTGTCACCTGCACAATGCCATCCCATGTCATCGGATTTTCCATCATAGACGATGGTCACCAGGTCCCCTACTGGGGGTTGCTATATACCCAGCGGGGACATGGACAGCGATTAAAACCTGACCGGGGTTCTAAACCTTCTCCACTCCATCCAAAACTGAATAAAATAGTTTTTGGCTTCAACGGCACTTTAATGATGGAAAAAAAGCACATAAACCTCCAAGACCTTTGATCATTTTAGGATTTTAGGATGCCGGTAAGAGCTGTTGTTGGGAGGTCACTTTCATCCAGTTGGTCATTTTTGTCATCAAAACCTGAAACGGCTAGATAATTGCTATGTGTGGGACCAGCTTTAAGCAATGCCAATAAAGATATCAATCATCTTTTGGATTTTTATAACAGGTCAGTTAAACCCTAATGATTAAATAAACTAACAATTAATAAAATATAATAATGTATATAATGAAATAAATAATGAAATGAATTATTATTATTTTAAAATGTCATTATTAAACTAATTATTAAAGTGTTTTATTTTAAGGTTTTACTTTAAAATTTGCCTTATCAATCACTAATAAATACATTATCAATTAATTATTGAATTAACAATTAAACCGTTTTATTTCATTAAAAAAAAAAACATTTTTATGCTCATTCTAAAATTGAATTAAAGCCTTAATCACAAATCAT
Source organism: Aquarana catesbeiana (assembly GCF_042186555.1). NCBI lineage: Eukaryota > Metazoa > Chordata > Amphibia > Anura > Ranidae > Aquarana > Aquarana catesbeiana. The sequence goes on from NC_133336.1 coordinate 195,901,578, forward strand.
TCATTAATATGTGAATACATTATTAATTATTTATTGCATTGCATTTTATTTTAAAATGTATTTTTACACTTATTTTAAAATGTCGTTATAGCCTAATTATTACATTTTTATTGAAATAATTCATTCATTCATCAAAAATGATTAAAAATGATTATTAAAGCTTTTTTATTTTAATTTAAAATCTAGGAACCCTTGCACCAGTAATAATAGAAATTGCAGCTCTTGCCCGGCGCTATTCTCTGCAAACTCAGCACACTGCGCCTACGCTCTTCCAAGTTATATGACCCCCAGTGCCATTCAATCCACTTCCTGTGTGTGCAGGATGGATGGTGCCATGCACTCACAGTCTAATGATGCATAGAATTGCGCTGATGTCATCTGCATGTCCTAAGACAGGAGAGAAGACATAAAAAAATATATATTTATAGATATATATAGATATATTTATCTATATATATCTATCTAAATATATATATATCTCTATCTATATCTATCTCTCTCTATATATAGATATATATATCTATATATATAGATATAGATATATACAGTATATCTATATATATATATATATTTTTATATATTTACAATTGTTTGTACAATTTTTTAATAAAAGTTAATATATATAAATTTAATAAATATTTACATTTATTTAATATATATATATATATATATACATACATACACTTTTTTCTTTTTTTATATATATTCTTATTTATTTGAAAAAAAAAAAATATATATATATATATATATATATATATATATATATATATATATATATATATATATATATATATATATGTTGTAAAGCACCCTCAAGTTGTAAAGCGCTACATAAACTGTTGGCGCTATATAAATCCTGTGTAATAATATAATATATATATATATATATATATATATATATATATATATATATATATATATATATATATATATATATATATATATATTCATATTTATTAAAATTAAATATATTATATATATATATATATATATATATATATATATATATATATATATATATATATATAATTTTTTTTTTTTATGTATATATTTTGTGTGTATAAATGTATATTATTTTTATTTATATTATTTTTTCATTATGCTAATTTTGCCTTTAATGCATTTCACCAGAGACAAAAGACAAATAGTTTTACTCATTCTAATGAGGATGAATATTTTTGCTTTGACATTTTTGGCAAGAAAGCAACGATGCCCATCGGAGGGGGAATTTTGCTGCAGACAAAACTGATTTTGTAAAATTTTACCTCTCAATCCTTGAAAAAATATATCTATCTATCTATCTATATATATAGATATATATAGATATATACATAGATCTATATATATCTATATATATATATATAGATCTATATAAAATCACAATTTTATTGTATATATAGGAGATGAAATTCTTATTAAAAAAATCTCTACAACACCATCCATGGATTTACATCACAGTTACAATATGTGCAACATATCGATATTAGACCATAACTATGTCATTTGAGCAGAACAGATTGTTTAAAACCCTCGAGGGCGTGTTTCATGGCTTCTTTAGTGCAGGGTAAAAAATGCAGTATCTTTTTTAGATACAATAATTTTTTTTTTTTTTTATTATTATCAAAAAAAAATGTTGTAATAAAAAAAATTTAAAAAAACGTCCCCTTTTCCATTATTTTGTTACATATTATTATTTTTTTTTTAATATACTGTACATAGCAATCGGCCACTTAAGGGTGTTGAAGGCATTGTAGCCACCAACACGTCCAATGAAGTTCCCAAGCTATTTTTATCCCATGCTTGTCGACACTTATGATATACTTCGTTTGTCTTAATTTTTTCCATTTCCTAAAGTGACATATCCAACAATACCAGAGAACTTTTCCGAAGCCTTACTTTTGATTTTACAACAGGAGTCAATGGCTCTGTGGTCAAGGTAGAATCAGAAGTTCCAGATTGCCCCGGTGGTGAGGAGTCAAAGATTGGTAGGGCATGCTATGACTTCTAGTTCCTCTGAAGTTTCCTGTGTCATCCTTGAAAAAATGCTTAATGTTGGATTGAAATCATTTTTTTTGATGACATTGGACCGCATGGTCCTTCCTGTGATCTGTCACTTGTGTATTTAAAATACATACTTTGCCTGGAAGGAAGTGACTTCTTAGGAACCCCAGAGTCATTTATGCTCTGGGTGGTGTTGATATTGTTAGTGAGCTTCTGCAGTGTGGGGCTGTAGAATTTATAAATCTGGCACTGTCCATGTGGGAGTCACGTGACCTCCTGGAAGGACATCCTGTAAAGGGTTAACCAGTGTCTTTTAAAGGGAGGCTCCCCCCTCCTCCCCGGCCAGATGCAGCTTATGAATAGCTTGGCTCTCTCTGCTCCTCCTCAGCTACTTTCTCACTCATCAGCATCCAGCATCCAACTCCCACAGGCTAGTAGTAGCAAATAATCCTCAGACAAGCTTCACTTGGACTTTTTCTGCAGCCGGCCAAGAGAATGGAGACCTACCAGACATCCTTTCCCTCGGACGATGAATCTTCCCAAATGTGCAGCCTAAACAAGCGCCTCGAAGCTTACCTCTCCCGGGTTAAAGCTCTAGAAGAAGAGAATGAGTTGCTCAAAGCTGAAATCCTTCACCTGCGCAAAGAGAACAAGACACCTTCCGCCAGGAGGTACCACCAGGAGATCATGAAGTTGAGGGATGCTTTGGACGACGGTCACCAGAAGATGGTGGAGGCGGAAATGGCAAGAGATACTATTTATCAGGAGATCGAATATGTCAAAGACTTGTGCCTTCAAGAGAAACAAATTCAAGAGGAGGTGAAGAAAGAAATTTCTGAAAGTAAAAAACTCCTAGAAGAAGAGAAGAGAGCCCAGACATGGTTGAAGGAAAGGTTGGTCTTGCTGGAGGAAGAGATGGAAGAGATCATCAGGGTTCACGAAGAAGAGAAGGCTGCCATGGAGGAAGAGATCTCAACCTTCTCCCTAAGATTGGACAGCTTCAAGGTGGCTCCCGTAGCTTTCCAACCAGTCAATGTGGAAGACTACGCCATCAAACTCTCCCAGATCTGGCAAGGGGCTGTGGAGGAATATAAGAGCGAGGTGTCAGATCTGGAAAGTAGTCTATCCGAGGCCAAGGAGAACTTGAGAAAGGTGCAGGATGAGAAAAAACAGAGCCAACTACAGCTGCAGAGCCTGGAAAGAGATCTGCTGAGCCTCAAATCAAGGAAGGAAATGCTGGAGGAAGCTATAGGCAAGCAGTGGCTGGACCATCAGGAAGAGGAAGGAAGACTACAGGTGCGTAACCAAACCATAGGACCATACTAGCAGTAACCATAATTTAAAGTATATCTACAATTTTGGGCAAAATAGGTGACGGTTGAATCACATTTTTTTTATTGTGCCATCTGTGCCCTATTGAAGAGATTTCACTTCCTGTCCTGTACACAGAACAGGAAGTAACAGGAAATCTCTTAAATGTGAAGGAAATCCCCCTCTTAGACAATTGTCACCAGAACATTTCCCCTCAATTCCTGTTCTGGTGACAACTCAAAATTTCAGATCTCTCTATTTTTTTTTGTGCAAGTGCCATTGGTCACCCAGACAATTTGAGTAAATTGCCCAATTGCTACATCTAAAACCAGTTTTGGCTTTAGATACACTTTAGGAACTTTTCCAATTCAAGTGTTGAATGTGTTCAGAACTTAAGGGATTATAAAGTTAATTGAATAATTATAACAAAGTATTATGCGTTCCCATATTATGGGGCCATGTCTTATGCAAATGGTGTTTAAAGTATATCTCCACTTAGACCTTTTTGTTCTAGTTTCGTAAGGAGTAGGGAAGGTGTTAGAGTGCCTGTTCGATTTTTATTGCTGTCTATGTCCCCTCTCATGAGATTCAACCTATTTGTCTTGGTGGCTATTGTCATTGGCAAAGAAGGTAATGGGAAATCCAAAATTTGACAGTTGTCCTTGTTCTGGTGACAACCATCAAAAATGGGATTCCTTCTCATGTTAGGGGAAATCAACTGATTTTCTGTTGTGTCCCTGGAGACAGGAAGTGAAGGGATACCTCCACAATGGGGGGGGGTAACGAACCACAATAAATAGACCTTCCCCTACCCTATCCAAAAAAAAAAAAAAGTTTTGGCTGAAATTATTAATCCTGAACTTATAATGGCTTCATTAAGGAGAATTGCGGCAGCCAACCTTCAACAATATAGTGGAGCCCCCCAAGTTTCTGGCTTTGAGTAAGTCAGAGCAGACACGCCCCTTCTTATATTTTCACATGGGCAATGCTTGGAACTTTCAATAAGTTCTTCAGGCATTAAGCAGTGAGGGATGCCGGGTAGGGGTGTGTCCATGCTCCAACTTTTTTGGGTGGTTCCTGGATCGTATGAAGCATGTGAAAAAAGAATCAACATAGCTTCTCTGCCTTTTGGCTAAGATCAAGTGTATCTGTTCTTATCAGTTGTTAGGGAAAGAACAGTGACCCCCTTTGCCAGTTTGGGGGGGGGGGTCAATTAGTAATGATGTGATTAGGTGGGAACGGTGGGGGCCTTTTTCCTCCTGGGTTGATTCTGGCCTTGTGCACAAGGCTTGTCCCCAGTTGTAGGTAAGGCTCTCCTTAAGCTCTCCAAGTTCTGAAGCCTTCCTGGTAGGGATAGGTCTGCACTGGTCTGGACGAGGGCCTGGGCTGATAGAAAAGCCCGTGGTGCGTGTGCCTCTGGAGTGGCAGTCCAGGGGGTGCCATAATTCTCACCGTGTATGGGGTACGCTTTGAGTTTTTATTGGCACCAAGGTCACTGCACCATCACACTTTTTTCGCACCTAGCCTCTAGGGCCAGGCCTTTTTTTTTTTTTTGCACGATTAGTAGGGTGTAGGTCCTTGGGCCTGCCCTGAAAGTCTTGGAAGGGGATGGACATGGTCTTCTGGCTTGGTTCGCCCTCTCTCATGGGGGTCTCCCTTGGGGGGGAGCCCAAACCTAGTACTTGGGGTTGGTCTGTTTTGGCAGGCCTCCCAGAGAACAGGGTCCGCCTGGTTTCTGCTAGGTGGACCAGTGAGTACTTCAGAACCCTGTCAGGAGCCTTGCGCCCCGGGGGATCAGGGTAAGGGTCCTTACTTTTGAGTGGAGGTCCTTGTGTACATCCTGTGCACTTTTTTTGCGTTCTAACGTTCCTCATTGATCCAGAGGATGATGATGATTGCCAGGCAACTGGCATTTGCAGTAATTGTAGCCAAGTTGATTGTATTAGCGGAGGTTTCCTCCAAGCTGATGGCCATGACGGGTTCACTTTAAGCAGCTTATCTGTTACAGTTTAATGTATAGTCAAGCAGAATGTTCTCCTGTTGCTGGATTCTTCCCAGCATTGCATAAGCCTGGCATTTCCCAAATTCTTTACTACATCTATACAGGCTTCAAGACACATTATATGGTAAAATAATATATAACTGCCATCAGCGGTTTTAGGGCTGGTTCATACCGGAATCGCACAGCGGCGCGGTTTGAGTTTGCTGTGCGGTTCAGTATGGTGAGATATTCAGCCCCATTCATTTGAATGGGGCTGAAATCGCACTGGATCGCACCAAAAGTACTGCATGTACTAAATAAAAAGAACGCATTGCAACCGGATCGCACAACACTGCGATACCATACGATCCAATGCGTCGCGTTTGCAATCGGCGTTTGGGGGTGTCATTGGGAATTCATTGACACCCGCAGCAGATCGATATCCGTGCGTGCCAGAGACGTGTCTTCCCACACGGCGTTCTGGTGTGAACCGGCCCTTTAAAGATGAATTCTTGAGTCGTTCTGAAGGTTGCATGAATTGAGGATCATTACAATGTATCGAAATCCCAGGAACAAAAATGGAACATTGTTGCGACTTTGTCCTTGTCCTTGGCTCACACTTGTACCAATCAGTGGACAGTTGCAGAATCGCCGACGTTCTTGACCTGAAGGCGAAACGCACGGCTCTTTAGATGACGTACGAGGTGTCATTGGCTCTTTAGACTCCCCTGTATATGGGAAAACGCCGTCATTTTCACCCATATGAAACCGTAGGGTGCCGCAGCGCCATGCAATGCCATGCAGTGTGGTTTAATAGAAAAGGGTCTGGGACATTTTTATATCTGTGTTTCTGCGTTGAAATGAATTGGGCGGCCTGACCCCGGAACACGAGCCGCACACATGTGAACCTAGGCGTAGATAGGGTGCCTGCATTCTTTTTTTTTCACTTTATTTATACCTGACGATCCGGTCATTAGGACAGTTTCTGTCATATGGTGACAACGTTCCCTCATTGTACTGTATCTATGGAGCGTTGTCACTCTCGGATATGACTACAGAAGATCTTCCTCTCCTTTTCTCCATGGGAGTTCTACCCTAGGGTGACAATGCTCACTTATTGTATGGTGTCTATGGAGCATTATCACCCTAAGATAGGACTACAGAACACCTCCTTCTCCGTAACATAGGGGTAGGTGACCTGTAGTCCTACCCTTGGGTGACAACGCTCACTCATTGTACTGTGTCTATGGAGCGTTGTCACCCTAGGATAGGACTACAGAAGATCTTCCTCTCCTCTTCTCCATAACAGGTCTTCTGTAGTCCTACCCTAGGGTGACAACGCTCCATAGATACAGTGCAATGAGTGAGCGTTGTCACCCTAAGACAGGACTACAGAACACCTACCCTTGTGTTATGTAGAAGAGGAGAGGGAGGTGTTCTATAGTCCTATTCTAGGGGGACAACACTCCATAGATACAGTACAATGAGTAAGCATTGTCACCCTAGGGAAGGACTACAGAACACCTCCTTCTCCTCTTCTACATAACATAGGGGTAGGTGATCTGTAGTCCTACCCTAGGGTGACAACGCTCACTCATTGTACTATATCTATGGAGCATTATCACCCTAGGATAGGACTACAGAAGATCTCCCTCTCCTCTTCTCCATAACAGGTCTTCTGTAGTCCTCTAGGGTGACAACACTCCATAGACACAGTACAATGAGTAAGCGTTGTCACCCTAAGAAAGGACTACAGAAGACCTCCCTCTCCCCTTCTCCATAACATAGGGGTGGGTGTTCTGTAGTCCTTTCCTAGGGTGACAACGCTCACTTATTGTACTGTATCTATGGAGTGTTGTCACTCTAGGAAAGGAGTACAGAACACCTACCCCTATGTTATGGAGAAGTGGAGAGGGAGGTGTTCTGTAGTCCTATCCTAGGGTGACAACGCTCCATAGATACAGTGCAATGAGTGAGCGTTGTCACCCTAAGACAGGACTACAGAACACCTACCCTTGTGTTATGGAGAAGAGGATTTGCTCCCTTTTGGTCTTTTTGAAAGCATTTTTTATTTTTTAGATCTGTTCGATAAATATAAAATATACCTATTGATCCTGCCAGAAGTATGGTGAGCTGATATAGTGAACTTCCTGTGCTGCATAGGGGGGGTGTTCTGTAGTCCTACCCTAGGGTGACAACGCTCCCTCATTGTACTGTATCTATGGACCATTATCACCCTAGGAAGGGACCTACAGAACACCTACCCCTATGTTATGGAGAAGAGGAGAGGGAGGTGTTCTGTAGTCCTATCCTAGGGTGACAACGCTCAGTCATTGTACTGTATCTATTTAGCATTGCCACCCTAGGATAGGACTACAGAACACCTCCCTCTCCTCTTCTCCATAACATAGAAGTAGGTGTTCTGTAGTCCTATCCTAGGGTGACAACGCTCACTCATTGGACTGTATCTATGGGCATTGTCACCCTAGGATAGGACTACAGAACACCTCCCTCTCCATAACATAAGGGTAGGTGTTCTGTAGTCCCTTCCTAGGGTAATACCAGTCCATAGATACAGTACAATGAGGGAGCGTTGTCACCCTAGGGTAGGACTACAGAACACCCCCCCTATGCAGCACAGGAAGTTCACTATATCAGCTCACCATAGTTCTGGCAGGATCAATAGGTATATTTTATATTTATCGAACAGATATAAAAAAAAAAGTGCTTTCAAAAAGACCAAAAGGGAGCAAATAAGAGAAGTTCGTTGTTGGAATTTACAATCACTTGAATAACAGAGCAAAAAAAAGCATCAACCAATAGGATTCAATCATTCACCAGGTAACAGCAGTCAGGACAATGAACGATGATTCTGATTGGTGGATTTGAGTTCTTGTGCTGTGGGCCTTAAATAAAAGGAACCTGTCAATATTGACATACATGGCCTGCCATTGTTCACCCCTCGCTGGCTCCTCCCGGTGGCTATTTAAGGGGATCTTACCCCTTGGGGGGTGGAGCTCCTGATCAAGTGACCACTGTGATTGGCTGTCACTGCAGTCACATGATTGGGAGCTCAGTCCACCAGCTCCCCAGTGTAGTTGGTGACACTGAGCACAACAGCACAGCCCCCACGGGACCCATTTATGCGGCAGCTGGGCAATAAGGTCCGCCCATTGCGTTGCGTTACGTCGTCACGCACAGGTTACGTGTCATTGTCATTCTCATCCATGCTTCACTATCGATTGAGTTACAGCCCTAGGACAAGCATGCAGCCAGAGATCCAGACAGATATCGCCCACAAAGGCTGTAGAGCTCTCGCATTGCGCTATGTGTTCTCTGTCCTCTAGGGGGAGCTGATACCACTAGCCACGCCCTCTCTCAGATTGACTCATTACAGGAAGCTAATATAAGAACAAATTAAGGAACTTGTACTACCTGCACCCCCCTCCCACCCATAAATACATGCTATCGAATAGGTGTACCGCCCTGCGTCCATTTTTTTGCTCCTTTGCTTCTCTGCACCCAGGGCAACCCCTTACCCCACTTGCCCACCCCTTGTCCCAGCACTGCATGCATGCAATTTAGTGCTCACCGTGCGCCCCCCCCACCCAAAGCATTAGGGCATCTTCCCCTCGTCCCCCCCTTGTCCCAGCCCTGCATGCATGCAATATAGTGCTCACCGTGTGCCCCCCCAAAGCATTAGGGCATCTGCCCCTCATGCCCCCCTTTCCAAGCCCTGCATGCATGCAATATAGTGCTCACCATGCCCCCCCCAAGCATTAGGGCATCTGCCCCTCAGGCCCCCCTTTCCAAACCCTGCATGCATGCAATATAGTGCTCACCATGCCACCCCCAGCATTAGGGCATCTGCCCCTTGTGCCCCCCCTTTCCCAGCCCTGCATGCATGCAATTTAGTGCTCACCGTGTGCCCCCCCAAAGCATTAAGGCATCTGCCCCTCGTGCCCCCCCTTGTCCCAGCCCTGCATGCATGCAATATAGTGCTCACCGTGCCCCCCCAAAGCATTAGGGCATCTGCCCCTCATGCCCCCCTTGTCCCAGCCCTGCATGCATGAAATATAGTGCTCACCATCCAGTCCCCCAAAGCATTAGGGCATCTGTCCCTCGTGCCCCCCCCCTTGTACCAGCCCTGCATGCATGCAATATAGTGCTCACCGTGCCCCCCCAAAGCATTAGGGCATCTGCCCCTTGTGCCCCCCTTTACCAGCCCTGCATGCATGCAATATAGTGCTCACCATGCCCCCCCAAAGCATTAGGGCATCTGCCCCTTGTGCCCCCCCTTTTCCAGCCCTGCATGCATGCAATATAGTGCTCACCGTGCACTCCCCCAAAGCATTAGGGCATCTGCCCCTCGTACCCCCCCTTGGCTCAGCCCAGCAGAGCTTAGACTGGTAGAAAGAGAAGCATTACAAGAATTTACAATTAGTAAATTCGGTAAATCTGAAAATTCAAAAATCTGAAATAATAACTTAACTATTACTAACTATTAAATTATAGGTATTGGAATTTTCTTTCAAATTTGGCTGTTAGTGAACGTAACGAATTTATCCGAAGTTATGAATTATCCGAAATAATAAATGCCAAATTTAAACGATTGGAACGGAACTAATAAATAATAATTAAGAAAAAGCTTTTATTATTATTGTTATTAATTATTACGTTCCATTTGTTTAGATACGGCATTTGTTATTTCAGATAAGTTATCCAAAATAACGAAAGCCGCTTCTAAACGAATGGAAGTAACGAATGAACAATAATAAATAACAATAAGGCCCCTTTCACACTGGGACGGTTTGCAGGCGTTATTGCGCTAAAAATACCGCCTGCAAACCGCCCCTAAACAGCCTCCGCTGTTTGTTCAGTGTTCGGGCTTTCACACTGAAGCGGTGCGCTGGCAGGAGAAGAAAAAAATCTTCTGTCAGCCACATCTTTGGAGCGGTGAAGGAGCGGTGTATTTACCGCTCCTAAACCGCTCCTGCCCATTGAAATCAATGGGACAGCGCGGCTATAGCGGCAATACCGCAGCTATAGCCGTGCTATACGAGTGGTTTTAACCCTTTTTCGGCCGCCAGCGGGGGGTTAAAACCGCACCGCTAGCGCCCGAATACCACGGTAAAACAGCGCTAAAAATAGCGCTGTTTTACCGCCGACGCCCCCTACTGCCCCAGTGTGAAAGGGGCCTTATAATAATAAAAACTTTTTATTATTAATATTAATTATTCATTCGTTCTGTTCCAAATGTTTGGATGCGGCATTCTTTGTTTCGGATAAATTCGTATTCGTTACTTTCACTAACAGCCAAATTTGAAAGGAAAATCCAATACCTATAATTTATTATTTAGTTATTATTAGTTAGTTAGTTAGGTATGCTTTCTAAATTTGGATTTTCGAATTCACAAATTTACGAATTTTTGATCATAACGGATGACCTCGAAAAACGAAAAGAAAAAAAAAAAAACTGAAACGAAAACTATTCTTTTCGAATTATTGGATTTTCTTTCTTATTTTCAGATTTTCTCATTTTCTCATTTTTAAATTTACGATTTTCGAATTTACGGATTTTCGAATTTACTAATTGCGATTATAACGAATGACACGAAAAAAAAATGTATGAAACGAAAACAAAAACTGTTCTTTCGAATTTTTGGATTTCCGAATTGCAATCCTAACGAATGACCCAAAAAACAAAAAAAACAAAAACAAATTAAATGAAAACTATTCTTTCAAATTATTGGATTTTCTTTCTTATTTTTTCTTTATTTTCTTTTATTTTCTCATTTTTAAATTTACAAATGTACGAATTTTCGGGTTTTCGAATTTGCGAATTGCGATCATAACGAATGACCCGAAAAACGAAAAAAAAAAAAAAAGGAAAAAAGCAAATGAAACGAAAACAATTCTTTCAAATTTTCGGATTTTCTTTCTTATTTTCAGATTTTCGAATTTTTAAATTTACAAATGTACGAATTTTCGGGTTTTCGAATTTGCGGATTGCGATCATAACGAATGACCCGGAAAAAAAAAAAAAAAAAAGGAAAAAAGCAAATGAAACTAAAACAATTCTTTCAAATTTTCGGATTTTCTTTCTTATTTTCAGATTTTCGAATTTGCGAATTGCGATCTAACGAATGACCCAAAAAATGAAAAAAAACAAATGAAACGGAAACTATTCTTTCAGATTATTGGATTTTCTTTCTTATTTTCAGATTTTCTCATTTTCTAATTTTTAAATTTACGAATGTACGAATTTTAGAATTTTTGAATTGCGATCATAACGAATGACCCGAAAAACTAAAAAAAAAAAAAGTATGAAACGAAAACTATTCTTTGGAATTTTCGGATTTTCTTTCTTATTTTTGAATTGCAATCATAACAAATGACCCGAAAAATGAAAAAAAAAAACGAATGAAACGAAAAACTATTTTTTCAAATTATTGGATTTTCTTTGTTATTTTCAGATTTTCTCATTTTAAAATTTATGAATGTACGAATTTTCAAATTTACGAATTGCGATCATTACGAATGACCCGAAAAACTAAAAAAAAAAAAGAACAAAACGTATGAAACGAAAACGAAAACTATTCTTTCGAATTTTTTTTCCTTTTTTCGGATTTGCGAATTGCAATCATAACCAATGAATGCACATATCTACTGTCCAATCACAGCCTGGGGGGGGAGGGACCAGACCTGTAAGTGTTACAAAACTTCAAAAGGGCAAAGTGAGCTCTCCTCCACTGCCTGCCAGACAGGGCTGTGCTGTGTGGCGGAGCTGTGTAAATCTCAGGACTGGATGGACAGAAATACTAAGCCCGGAGTTCTGCTTTTTACATGTCCCCCCCCCTCCCCCCCCCATGCCGCGCCTTCAGCTGTTCTCAGATGCAATTGGCAGATGTTCCCGTAATGTGATCTGGAGGAGTCAGGGAACACGTGTCGGCTTTTATCTGCGATGTCGCGGACGTCGTTCTCTAGGAATCGCCATCTGACACCGATCCCTTAATGTAATTCTACCATACACATGGACTGGGACTGGTGGTAATGGGTTTTAATGCAGGGCTATTATTTTTATATGATGGGGGGGGGGGGGGGGCAGAGACAGCGAGTCTGAAAGGAGCGCCATACCGGACGACCGTGAATTATTTAACCCCCTCCCGATCGAAGGTCATTGAGCGGCCAAGGGCGAATGTAGCAGTTGTTTTTATGTGTCAGTCAATATTTATACGACCCACTCGCCCACCGAGGTCATTTTTTTAATTTTTCTGCCTTTCATGGCTGGCCGTTGTGGTTAAATCAGGGAATCCTGGCTTTCTGAGCGCGGTGCATGCGTTTATCCATGGCATCCAGCCATTACACACAATGCGGTTTTTAGCCACTTTCTTCCACTAATATTTGAAGACGTGCACACTTGCTGTTTACAAGTTAAAAATCTTTTCTTTTTTTTTTTTTTTTTGATAGAAAATTACTTAGAACCCCCAAACATTATATATATATTTTTTCAGACACCCTAGAGAATAAAATGGCGGGCGTTGCAATACTTTATGTCACCCTGAATTTGCGCAGCGGTCTTACTTCTTTTGGAAAAAATACATTTTTTTGACTTAAAAAATAAAACAGTAAGGCCAATTTTTTTTATATTGTGAATATATATATATATATAAATATATATATAAAATATAATATAAAAATATAAATATAAAATATATAAATATAAAAAATATTTTAATATATAAATATAAAATATATTATATATATATATATATATATATATATATATATATATATATATATATATATAAATAATATAATAGAATATAAAAATTATTTTATATTTTTTTTATATACATTATCTTATGTTACGCCGAGTAAATTGATACTCAACATGTCACGCTTCAAAATTACGCCCGCTCGTGGAATGGCACCAAACTTTTTCCCTTAACTACTTAAAGTGGAGTTCCACACAAAAATGGAACTTCTGCTTTTTGGAACCCTCCCCCCCTCCGGTGTCACATTTGGCACCTTTCAGGGGGGAGGGGGGTGCAGATACCTGTCTAAGACAGGTATTTGCACTCACTTCCGGCATAGACTCCCATGGGAGTCTATGCCTCTTCCTGTCCCTCCGCGCTGTCTCCTGGGAAACACACAGGTCCCAGGAGATAGCGGGGACCAGTTACAATGCGCAGCGCGACTCGCGCATGCGCAGTAGGGAACCGGGAAGTGAAGCCGCAACGCTTCACTTCCTGATTCCCTCACCTAGGATGGCGGCGGCAGCTGCCGAGAACCGAGCATTGGCTGCCGACATCGCTGGACCCTGGGACAGGTAAGTGGCCATTTATTAAAAGTCAGCAGCTGCAGTATTTGTAGCTGCTGGCTTTTAATATTTTTTTTTTTTTGGCAGTTTAGGTGGACTCCCTCTTTAAGGACCGAGCCTCTTACTGAGATTTGTTGTTTACAAGTTAAAAACTGTTTTTTTGCTAGAAAATTACTTAGAACCCCCAAACATTATATATATTTTTTTCTAACACCCTAGAGAATAAAATGGCGGTCGTTGCAATACTTTCTGTCACACCGTATTTGCGCAGCGGTCTTACAAGCGCACTTTTTTTTTGGAAAAAATACACATTTTGAATTAAAAAATAAGACAACAGTAAAGTTATCCCATTTTTTAAATATATATTGTGAAAGATAATGTTACGCCGAGTAAATTGACACCCAACATGTCACGCTTCAAAATTGCGCCCGCTCGTGGAATGGCGACAAACTTTGATCCTTAAAAATAAATCTCCATAGGCGACGTTTAAATATTTCTACAGGTTACATGTTTTGAGTTACAGAGAAGGTCTAGGGCTAGAATTATTGCACTTGCAATAACGATCGCGGCGATACCTCACATGTGTGGTCTGAACACCGTTTTCATATGCAGGCGCGACTTACGTATGCGTTCGCTTCTGCACGCGAACTCAGCAAGACGGGCGCTTTCAATTTTATTTTTTTTCTTATTATTTATTTTACTTTTTATTTTTACACTGCCCTTTTAAAAAAAAAAAATTTGGGTCACTTTTATTCCTATTACAAGAAATGTAAACATCCCTTGTAATAGAAAAAAAGCATGACAGGACCTCTTATATATGAGATCTGGGGTCAAAAAGACGTCAGAATTTACGAATTGCGCTCATAACGAATGACCCGAAAAAACAAAAAAAAAAAAAACATATGAAACGGAAACGAGTCTTTCGAATTTTCTGATTTTCTTTCTCATTTTCGGATTTTCGAAATGACCCGAAAAACGAAAAAAAAAAAAAGAAAAAAAAACAAAACAAAAACGATTCTTTCGAATTTTCGGATTTTGTTTCTTATTCTCAGATTTTCTAATTTTGAAATTTACGAATGTACGAATTTTCGAATTTACAGATTTGCAAATTTACGAATTGCGATCATAACGAATGACCCGAAAAAAAAAACAAAAAAAGAAAAAACGTATGAAACGGAAACGAGTCTTTCGAATTTTCTGATTTTCTTTCTTATTTTTGAATTGCAATCATAACGAATGACCCGAAAAAAGAAAAAAAAAGAACGAATGAAACAGATAACAAACACATTTTTCGGAAGTGCACATATCTACTGTCCAATCACAGCCTGGGGGGAGGGACCAGACCTGTAAGTGTTACATAATTGCAAAAGGGCAAAGTTAGATCTCCTCATTTTTTTTTTCGAAAAAAAAAAAAAAATTTCCCCTTGAGGACCATTGGGCGGAAGTGACGTTTGCAATCATAACGAATAACCCGAAAAATGAAAAAAAAACAAAAAAACGAATGAAACGAAAAACTATTCTTTCGAATTATTGGGTTTTCTTTCTTATTTTCTAATTTTCTCATTTTTAAATTTACGAATGTATGAATATTCGAATTTTGCCCTCTCCCGCCCTCCCCCGATAAAAGTGATCTTGCGGCGAATCCGCCGCAGAGACCACTTTATTCCTAAAGAGAACCGCCCGCCGTTGCTGAAAATGCTGGGGTTATGGCAGCTAGCTGCTGACTTAACAACTCTATTTATCGCCAAAATACCGATGTACAATGGCGGCGGTTTGCGTTAAGTGGTTGATTGGACCTGGGGCAAACATTTTCTTGGGCCCTCCCAAATCCACTTGTCAACTAATTTTCATGCAGTGAGGGGCTCAAGGGGAAGCTGCTTTGGGCCCCACAATAATGATTGGGCCCGGAGCAGCTTCCCCTTTTGCCCCGCCTTTAAGACAGCCTCCTACAGAAATGAGTGGAGTGGCAACCTCAGCCTGGACTCCAACCAGGCCACATCCCCAAATTCATTTTGCTCCACCCTGGCCACGCCCCCAATGCATTTCGCTCCGCCCCCCTCCGGAGCTAAGTCATGGGGATTTTGAAGACTTGCACTTGGGTGCAGTGGATGACTTTTAAGGATTCGTTTACACAGGCGGCAACCCTTGCTGCCCCTCTGAAAAGCGATCTTGCGGTGGATCGCTTTTTAGAAGTAGGTAGAGCAGCGGCTGCCAGGCCTTCAGGAGGCGATACTGCCACTAGTGAGGGACCTGGACCTCTGAGCACACCTGTGCATGAGCTATTCATGACATCTAGCCACTGCACACAATGCAATTTCATCCTCTGGGAAAACCTTCTTCTGCTGGCCTTGGAAGTCTTGCACTTGGCTTCAGAGGATGACCAAGGCCCCTTTCACACTTGTGCGACTTGCCCTAAGACTTGGGACTGCAAAGTCACACGACAAGTCCTACCCCATGATTTCCAATGAGTACCGTTCATATCTGTGCAACTTTAAGTAGTCCCTGTATTACTTTGGTCCGACTTTGATGCGAGTTGAGGTCCATAGACCTCAAGTTTACACAGACATTCAGTATATATTCGATTAGAATATTAATAATTATGAATAATATATATATATATATATATATAGATAGATAGATAGATAGATAGATAGATAGATAGATAGATAGATAGATAGATAGATAGATAGATAGATACCATATTACCAAAAGTATTGAGACACCTGCCTTTACACACACATGAAATTTAATGGCATCCCAGTCTTAGTCTGTAGGGTTCAATATTGAGTTGGCCCACCCTTTGCAGCTATAACAGCTTCAACTCTTCTGGGTAGGCTGTCTACAAGGTTTAGGAGTGTGTCTATGGGAATGTTTGACCATTCTTCCAGAAGTGCATTTGTGAGGTAGGCACTGATGTTGGACAAGAAGGCCTGGCTCACAGTCTCCGCTCAAATTCATCCCAAAGGTGTTCTATCGGGTTGAAGTCAGGACTCTGTGTAGGCCAGTCAAGTTCCTCCACCCCAAACTCGCTCATCCATGTCTTTATGGACCTTGCTTTGTGCACTGGTCCAAATCATTTGGTGGAGGGGGGATTATGGTGTGGGGGTTGTTTTTCAGCGGTTGGGCTTGGCCCCTTAGTTCCAGTGAAGGGAACTCTAAAGCGTCAGCATACCAAGACATTTTGGACAATTTCATGCTCCCAACTTTGTGGGAACAGTTTGGGGATGGTCCCTTCCTGTTCCAACATGACTGCGCACCAGTGCACAAAGCAAGGTCCATAAAGACATGGATGAGCGAGTTTGGGGTGAAGGAACTTGACTGGCCTACACAGAGTACTGACCTCAACCCGATAGAACACCTTTGGGGTGAATTAGAGCAGAGACTGTGAGCCAGGCCTTCTTGTCCAACATCAGTGCCTGACCTCACAAATGCTCTTCTGGAAGAATGGTCAAACATTCCCATAGACACACTCCTAAACCTTGTAGACAGCCTACCCAGAAGAGTTGAAGCTGTTATAGCTGCAAAGGGTGGGCCAACTCAATATTGAACCCTACAGACTAAGACTGGGATGCCATTAAAGTTCATGTGTGTGTAAAGGCAGGCGCTTCAATACTTTTGGTAATATAATATATACTGTATATATATATATATCTATATATATATATATATATATATATATATATCTATATATATATATATATATATATATATATATATATATATATATATAGATATATATATATATATATATATGTATATATATATATATATATATACATATATATATATATATATACACACAGTAAACATAATCCATGGGGGTCTGACCAGAAGGGTTAAAGCTACTGTCTTGCCTTGCACGCTGTGCAATCGATATGAGATCCATATGTTACAGTAACAACAGATGTGTCTGGGAAAGGAAATGTGTATTGTCCAGGGAGCTGAGTCACATTATGGGCCAATTACATGAATAGGACCCCCCCCCCCCCCCATAATGGGCTCCCCATACTAATACACGGCTCTTAGTGGACTTGTAAAGGACACACAAGGCAGATAGCGGCTATAGAGCGGAGATCAATGCATATATAGGCAAAAAGCCTAAATGACAGATTACAGCCTTGATGCCCTAAGGCACCCTGTTTAAAAAAAGGAACCTTAAAGGATGACGCTGAGGTCAGGAAAAGCAGCCAATCAAGATGTCCATGGGGCACCGTAAAGGGAAACCCCAGAGGAAACAATTCAATTGTGCGAAAAATGGATTGCTGAGCTGTTTACCAGTGTCTGTATTTGTATGAACTTCTTGGAAGATGAAGCCATGTTCAGACAGACTTTGCTGGATTGCTGGTAAAATAAATCCCAGTACGTTGACTTATGAGGAGCACATGCATGCTCCCCCTGACCAACCAAAATACACAGCTTTGTGCCAGAGTGGGAAGTCTCTAGCCATAAGTGCCTACCAGTAGTTGTAGACCAGCTTTTCAACCTTTTCGTACCCCAGAGAAACCCTTAAAATTATTTTCAGTTCCTGGGGAAAGCTTACAAAACCCAAATAATTGGGGGCAGTGGGAAGAATGCTCCTTACATTGGTGGTCAGTAAGAAGAATGTTCCTTACATTGGTGATCAGTGGGAAGAATGTTCCTTACATTGGTGGTCAGTGGGAAGAATGTTCCTTACATTGGTGGTCAGTGGGAAGAATGCTCCTTACATTGGTGATCAGTGAGAAGAATGTTCCTTACATTGGTGGTCAGTGAGAAGAATGTTCCTTACATTGGTGATCAGTGAGAAGAATGTTCCTTACATTGGTGATCAGTGGGAAGAATGTTCCTTACATTGGTGATCAGTGAGAAGAATGTTCATTACATTGGTGATCAGTGGGAAGAATGTTCCTTACATTGGTGGTCAGTAAGAAGAATGTTCCTTACATTGGTGATCAGTGGGAAGAATGTTCCTTACATTGGTGATCAGTGAGAAGAATGTTCTTTACATTGGCGATCAGTGGGAAGAATGTTCATTACATTGGTGATCAGTGGGAAGAATGTTCCTTACATTGGTGGTCAGTAAGAAGAATGTTCCTTACATTGGTGATCAGTGGGAAGAATGTTCCTTACATTGGTGGTCAGTAAGAAGAATGTTCCTTACATTGGTGATCAGTGGGAAGAATGTTCCTTACATTGGTGATCAGTGAGAAGAATGTTCGTTACATTGGCGATCAGTGGGAAGAATGTTCCTTACATTGGTGGTCAGTAAAAAGAATGCAACCCTTCTGTTGGTGACCAGAATGTCACCCTTACAGACAGCTAAAAAAGGTAATTTGTGTCATGCCGTTGGCCCTGCCAAATGGTGTTGGCCAAGGGATAGTTGAGGCACCATCCTAAGGGTAGTCAACCAGCCACAACACAAGGAAAGCTCAGCAACCTCTGGAGGAACTCTAGGGTTCCACGAAACCCTGGTTGGTAATGTAGACAATATTTGTAGAATATCCACAGGGTCTGCATCAGGGACAGAGCTGAATATATACCTTCTGTTGTCCCAGGTCAACTGCCTTGTGTTGACCATCATCCAACAGCAGTGGAATGGCTAACCTTAGTATCAGACTGTACCAGTGGCCGCCCGTCCCTTAGGGGTGCAAGGGTGCTGCCCCTCTAATCCATGCGCCTGGTCCCTAATCTACATGCAGGGTGCCAAATACATGGATTTCAATGGGGTTTTTTTTGGAAGCACATGATTAGAGCCTGAGGCTCTAATTGGCTTCAAAAAAGGGTGGGCTCGGGGGGCAGAGCACTGAACCCTTAGCCCACCCAGTTGTGTGACATTAGCAAATTAATATTCGCTAATGTCTCCTTGTTTCTCCTCCCGGCCAATCTGGAAGCGAGTCCTTAGACCCGATTGGCCAGGGAGTCTTAGGACTCCCTGGCCAATCAAGTCTCTGGACCCACTTCCTGTTCGGCTGAGAGGAGAAGCAATGGCCCTGGCTCTTCCCTCAGCAAGCTGGAGTGAGGAGCAGCATCAGCCTCCTAAGGTAAGGCCACTGATTGCTGTGGGGGGCCACTGATCGTTGCTGTCTGTCTCCCACGGGGAGGGGGGGGGGGCAGGTTTTTCGCCTCCCCTAAAATATTGAGCACCAGTTGCCACTGGACTGTAGATAAGATTACTGTAGGCCACAATATATTTTTGCATTCCTCATTGCTCTCTGACGACGAGATGAATCCATCACCATATTTGGTTGGGCAACCATTGTCTTTCCAAAGCACTGAAACAACGTTCTTTTTTTTAGAAGAACCAGGCAACTCTTTGAATAGGTTCTTCACAAACTGCGCAAGTTACATGACCACTAAACAGCCTAGTTTACAAGGCATACCAAGAATACTTGCATGTTGGGCTGTCCTTAGTTGCATGGTCTTCAGTTTTGCTTTAACACTACTGCCTCCTCGGCTTTACACTTTAGGGTTCAATGTCTGATTTTAGCTTTCGGTAGATACCACCTATTGGTTTCGTATATCTTGGGTACTCTATTGGTGAGACCTTAATGCTGAGTTCATTGGTCTGCTGTGTCCATTATAGTGGTATTCCAGTGCTTCATCCTCTCCAACCAACATCTTTTATTTTGGAAAAGGCTTATACCCCGTACAACCTGTTAACCTGTGGTGCTGGAAATGTGCATAGATTGCGCCTTTCCTGCACTGCGCTTTGGTGTGATAGGTCCTCAGATGTGTTATGTATTATATTGCGACTTCTTAAATATGGTGGCTGCATTCGTTTTCATTTTTTTTTCAGGCTCTTTTCTCCCATATTTTTATCTGGTGATCCCGGCAGTAACCTTTCCTGTTCTGCACAGGAAGTTATCTGCTCACTGGATTTCTGGCAGGATCAAGAGACTTTGGTTTGCAATGGATGGACATATAGATATTTTTATAAAGACAATGGTTCCCCTGTAAGCACTACATCAGAGCCCCCCCCCCTTCACATTAGAGGTCCCCACATCATATCAGAGGCACCCCATCACATAAGAGTTCCCTTTTCATATTAAAATCTTCCCTAATCTTCAGACTCCCCTATCACCACAGAGTCACGTTATGACAAAGTCAGAGGCACCCCATCTCATCAGAATCTCCCCTATGCACAAGAACCCCCCCATCACATAAGAGTCCCCCCTTCACTTCAGAGGCCCACGCCACCTCAGAGGTCTCCCCTTTACATCAGAGTCCCACCATCACATCAAAGTCTACCCTATACACCAGAGGTCCCCCGTCACCACAGAGTCACCTACCCCATCTCATCAGAATCTCCCCTATATACGAACCCCCCCCATCACATAAGAGTTCCCCCTTCACTTCAGAGACCAACACCACCTCAGAGGTCTCCCCTTCACGTCAGGGTCCTCCCATCACATCAACGTCTACCCTATACATCAGAGGTCCCCCGTCACAACAGAGTCACCCTATGACAGAGGTCAAAGGTACCCCATGACATTGGAGCCCATCCTATACATGACAGCCCCCCATTACATCAGAGTTCCCCCATCATTTCAGAGGCCCACATTACCACAGAGTCAGCCTATGACAGAGTCAGAGGCACCCAATCACATAAGAGTCCCCCCTTCACTTCAGAGGCACACACCACCCCAGAGGTCTCCCCTTCACGTCAGAGTTCCACCATCACATCAAAGTCTACCCTATATATCAGAGGTCCCCATCACCACAGAGTCACCCTATGACAAAGTCAGAGGCACCCCATCTCATCAGAATCTCCCCTATACACGAGAATCTCCCCACCCCCATCACATAAGAGTTCCCCTTTCACTTCAGAGGCCCACACCACCTCAGCGGTCTCCCCTTCACGTCAGGGTCCCCCCATCACATCAAAGTCTACCCTACTCTGTGGAACTCTGTGGTCTGTGATGTAAGGGAGACCTTTGTGGACCGTGATGTAAGGGGGAACTCTGTGGACTCTGATGTAAGGGAGACCTTTGGGGACCGTGATGTAACGGGGGAACTCTGTGGACTCTGATGTAAGGGAGACCTTTGGGGACCGTGATGTAACGGGGGAACTCTGTGGACTCTGATGTAAGGGAGACCTTTGGGGACCGTGATGTAACGGGGGAACTCTGTGGACTCTGATGTAAGGGAGACCTTACATCAGAGTCCCCCGTCACCACAGAGTTACCCTATGACAGAGGTCAGAGGTACCCCACGACATCAGAGGCCATCCTATACATGACAGCCCCCCCATTACATCAGAGTTCCCCCATCACATAAGAGTCCCCCCTTCATTTCATTGGCCCACATTACCATAGAGTCAGCCTATGACAGAGTTAGAGGCACCCAATCACATAAGAGTTCCCCACTGACTTGAGAGGCACACACCACCTCAGAGGTCCCTCCTTCACGTCAGAGTCCCCCCATCACATCCAAATTTCCCCTATACATCAGAGCCCCCCCATCACCACAGAGGCACCCCATCACGCCAGAATCCCCCTATACACAATAACCCCTCCCATCACATCAGAATTCCCCCACCACCATCACATCTATCCAAATGGCACCTCAGGGCGTTGCAGCACCCTGGCTGAAAAACACCATCCTAGGGTGACAACTGTATTGTATAGATTGAGGCCTGCTGTTGTCACCCTAGAACAGAACTACAGAGCCCCTCCCCATCTCCTCATGCTCAATACATATACGGGAGAGGTTCTGTAAGTCTGTATAGGGATAGCTGGGAATAATGTAACCGGTAACAGTACGGCTGAGTGAGCAGGAAGTCATCAGCTCACAAGATTTCTGTCAGGATCAACAGATATTTTTTGTGCACTTATTAAACAGATATAACAAAACACTTCCAAAAGGTGTGATTGACAGACCTATAGGGAGCCAATTAGAGAAGTTCATGGTTTGTTTTGGCATCCATCCACTTTAAAATGCAGAGTTTTAAATGGCAGTGGCGCAACACAAAAGCAAAGGTTCGGATCCAACGCTTTTTCTAAACCACTTTCACAATCCTTTCTAATGCCCCGTACACACGGTCGGATTTTCCGACGGAAAATGTGTGATAGGACCTTGTTGTCGGAAATTCCGACCGTGTGTAGGCTCCATCACACATTTTCCATCGGATTTTCCGACACACAAAGTTTGAGAGCAGGCTATAAAATTTCATAAAATAAAATCCGTTGTCAGAAATTCCGATCGTGTGTACACAAATCCGACGCACAAAGTGCCACGCATGCTCAGAATAAATAAAGAGATTAAAGCTATTGGCCACTGCCCCGTTTATAGTCCCGACGTACGTGTTTTACGTCACCGCGTTCAGAACGATCGGATTTTCCGACAACTTTGTGTGACCGTGTATATGCAAGACAAGTTTGAGCCAACATCCATCGGAAAAAATCCTAGGATTTTGTTGTCAGAATGTCCGAACAAAGTCCGACCGTGTGTACGGGGCATAATAGGGGAGCTATAGGCTTTTGGCTAAGCTGATTAAATAGACCATCAGTGAGTATGGGGCTAGCTGAAAGTGGACATACCCTTTAATCTGGGCCTGCTTCAGATATTAGTCAGATGGCCCTTGGTGGGAGTGGTCGTGGCACACTTATATTGCATATACTAGACAAGAGCGATGGCTTCTATTGTGGGCCAGCCCGGTGTCAGGCACTAATTTGATTGGCTGGTAAAGGAAGCAGATGTCTTTTGTTGTGAATTATAGATTGGTCTGGCATATGGATAATTTTTTACGGTGCTCTTAAGTTGATTAGGGCCACTTAACCTTATTAGCCGGACAATGGCAACGTTAACGCTTGCTACCAACAAGGGAGGTAAATAAAGAACGTGGAGCTCGTAAACATTCCTAGTCAACTCTGCAGATTGGAAGGGATTACATTGTAAGCAATTTAGTGCATATCCTTTTTTATGATTTCTTTAACTTTTATTGTAGTGTTTACAGTCCCATAGGCTTTAATAAAAAAAACCCAGATAATAATTTGTTGCAGAAGCTCTGCAGGGAATTCATTAGGGTAATAAGGATGAGTAAGGCTTGACGTAAATGCCACTCTCGCTCCCCCCTCCCCAACTCACACTATTTCCTTTTCGTTGTGATACAGTTATGGGGGCAGTCAACTTATTTAACACCCGAACAAAAGAAATTTATTGCAACAAACCAAAGGGTCATGATCATGCCACCGATTTTCAAATGGACCCCAGAAGTTTTCAATCCTGAAAGCCCAATACTAATGACAAAATTTTATCCTTTAAAGCAGATGATAAGCCTAATGGAATGCTGCCTCTGTCCCTATCAGAGAGATATTCCATCACTTACTGTTTTTGGGATGCTCCGGGATAAAATGATGGTAAATCAACCCAACAGGGAGACACTCAGCAACAGAAACCGATTAGAAGTCTTTCCCCTTCTCCATGCCATCCAAGATGAAATACAATTTTGGTTGAAGTTGACCTTTAAAGCCACTACAAAAAGACACTGTCACTTTGCCCTAAACCTTAGTCATGATCCCAACCATGAGCCTCATCAGCCCATCATCAAACTCCAAAATGGTCACAGCAAGAGACTTTCATTGTACAGTACAGTTGGTCATAGGCCAGTAGAGTTTTGTTCACTTTTGGAACGTTCATTGGATTTTCGAATGGTTAGTGATGTTCATTTCTGACCATAGTGTTGGGAAAATTGAAAGAAGCAGGATGGAAATCTAACTGTGTAGGTTTTGGTTCAGAGAAAAAGTGTACATATTATAACAGACGACGTCTAAGAGGACGAAACGCGTCGGGTAGGACCCCCACTGCTGCCATATATTTACAGCGCTGGTTTTAAAAGATTTACATGTGAGTGTATTTCTCATTTTTAATAAATTTCATACCTGTTTTATGGATTTACACTATGTGGCCTTTCCTTCTTCCTCCCTATTCATCACCACCGCCATTTGGCTTCTAACATCACCCTTAGGGACACACCAGTCCATGGTTCATCCCAAGACCTTCACCCCTCTGGATCACCTACAGCCACTCACCACCTAAGCCTGTTTTGACCCAACTTGGCGTATGTCTCTTTGGGTCCAATAGATCCGGTAAGCCTCCTCATTGTCGGTGGTGGTGTGCTTTGTCTGTCTTCACTCCAGATGTTATGCACTTATTGATTTGCTCCTTACATGAAGTCACATAACTTCTGTGGACCACCAGCCACTAGGAGCCATACATACATGGAGGACTTTCCTCTTATTTGCACCTAGAGGTTTTACCAACTCTTGCATTATTTTGTCTTCATGTTGGACATTTAAGACTTTTTTAGCGCTACACTTATTTTGTTTCCTACATATTATAACAAAACCTCTTTAATACCTCTGGGATTCTATTCAAGTAGCAGGTTTGGGTGAAATTGTAAGGGCTTCCTAATGCAATTAGTTCACTCAGTGATGACAAGAAAGAATGTTCAGACCAACAATTTTTCTACCAATTTTTCTACCAATGTCCAGCTTTACATTGTGTCCACACAGCCCAGTATGGTTAACAGGCAGTTGAGATAAAAGGGCTACCTTTAGGGATCAGGTGTATGTGGTGTAGCTCACAGAATACTTGGCAGGAGTTTTTTGTTGTTGTTGCTGTTGCATGCGAAAAAAAAGTACAGTTCGAGGAAAACTTTGGAATTTTGAGATACACTCAAGGCTTGGAAATCTATTTGTAATTTGGAAACATTTTGGTTTCAACTGTTCATGGTGGGAAATCCCAGGTTCAAGCCAGGTATAGAGTATATCTAGAATCGAATGTTAGGGGTTTTCCAAAGAATGAACCTTAACTGGTAGAAAAATCGACCCTCTGAAAAAATTAAAGGAGAAGGTTGGTGTTCAGGGTTGAACTTGGTTTTTCATACAGACAGATTTAGGATTAATCTAAGAATGGGTAATTCGGAGATGAAACCAAGTATAAATGAAGGCAGAAAAAGAATAGAGGGGGAAATCCTCCAATGGCGACACTAGTTCCAAGGTGGAAACCAAGGAT
The DNA here is from genome assembly GCF_042186555.1 of Aquarana catesbeiana. NCBI lineage: Eukaryota > Metazoa > Chordata > Amphibia > Anura > Ranidae > Aquarana > Aquarana catesbeiana. The sequence goes on from NC_133336.1 coordinate 195,927,188, forward strand.
TTCTTCACATTAGAGAGATTTCCTCTCGCTTTCTCTTTTGGCTGTGGGACAAGAAGTGAAGATGAAATTTCCCCAATGGGACATATATTGTGGGTTATCTTCATGCCCCTAACTGCCGGCTTCATTTGCAAAAGTTTGAAGTCTAAACCAGGAACAAAAAGTTTGGTTCTCCATGCTTCGGTCCTCCACAAGGTGTGCAGGAGAAAATTAGTTCTGGTGACAACTGGGGATTTCCTCTTGATTCTTGTTTTTCAAAACTTCCATTTTCCAAAATGGAAAAAAAATGTCTTTCCCTCTACTTTAATATAATTCTAAAAAACTTCCCTAAGGAGAATTGAGTAATTAGAACATTTCCCTTGAGATGTATTTATAAGATATACAAAATTAGGTGACTTTTATAAAGCAAAAGGGAATAAGTCCTTCCCACACAAAGAAAAACGGGGGAGTTAAAGTTGGGGGGAGGGGGAACACCGAGGTTTGACTAGAATAAGCACTGATCTGAGAGAACTATATTTAAATGTAGCCCCCTTGTCCTAAACAGGGGCTATTATGTCAATTTAGTTTCTCGCTGGGCTGTAGTTAGAGCAGACTGATTGTATAGCTTTCACCTGGTTTTTCCCTAAGCCTATGTTGGCTTGTGATTTCTCACGGTCACCAGTAGATGTCACTGGTATCTCTGGTCGTAGTATGAGATTTCACAAACTAAGTTATGAATATTTATATTTTTTTAAGCCAATCCAGTAGGAGGTTTATGCCACTGGCGCTTGCTGGGAGAGGATATAAATATTTGGAACAGGCCACGTGCTCGCTCTCTTCCACTGGATTGAGGCCTAGGGAGGTGCTGCTGGCTGGAGCTCTGCTGTTAGGCCCAATAGACTGTTTTGGGGCCTAAGATGTGATGAAGTGGTCCTGAAGCTGTCCTGCCTGGTCTGGAAAGTGGCAAACAAGCTGCTGATAAGGTCAGTGCTTGTTACTCTTACAGCAAAAAATACAACTGTAGATCCAGTTCACTTCTGGCTTGTTCACATTGTTGGCAGTCAAGCCCCAATGAAGAGGGCGTTTAGACCCCCAATGAAGAGGGTGCTTAGACCCCCGCTGAAGAGGGTGCTTAGACCCCCGAAACGCGTTGGCTACTTTTTTGGACTGCACCCCTGACTTTTAACAGGAATAAAGTCATATCTGGACCTCTTAGCAGTGGTGTGGGGCTTCAAATTCAATTCTATGCCTGGTCTGGAGGAAGCTGTGTCAAGTAGGAGACCTAGGGGAGGACCCTTGCTGGAGAGCCAGGAAGAAGGCTGGTCTCTCAGAAGGGCCTGGTGGCTCCACTTGGAGGATGCACTAAAATTTGGGAACGTGCTTATGCTTTCTCGGTTCCCTTTATTTTAGCCCTGGGGTGCAATGCTGGCCTGCTCCTGGCCTCTGGAGGTGCTATCCTGCCTCTGGGGTGTCAGAAGGGTGCTACATAAAGATTGCGAATAGAGCATATACCTCTAATGATAGCATTGATAACGATACAACATATTAGGTTGTAAAATGTGGTTCCGCATCTCCTAATTTAAACCCTATGTTAGTGTGGTTAGATTAGGAGGCTTCAGAATAAATTAGCGGTGTGGTTTGGGAATATGACTCAACAGCCACTCAGGCTTTGCGTGATTTTTTTCTGGACTTAACGTTGAACTCCAGTTAAAGAAAAGCTTTAATTTAAATGAACTAAACGCTTTACAAACCCAGATATTACTTTGTAAAAGTAGCAGTGACATCATCACCAGGCTGTACAGCCCATAGAGAGAGCAGAGCTGTGGGAGGAGCCCAAAAAGCTCCTCCCTGCAGACTCCACATCGAGAATCAAGGAAGAAAATACATGATGAATGGATTTAGAATGGATTTAGAGGATGTTTGCTGATTCCGGAGTTCAGCTTTAATTTTAGGTTGTGACGAGGATTTATTGATATTCTCAGTCTCGGTAGCCTTGGAAGTAATATTGGAGAAGAAGATTGGGTGAGAAGAGATCCTCCATAGGTTACAGTCATTTATGGGTCTTATGGGAGGGAGGGGAATTTTTGTTGGAATTGAGTCTATATAGATAATATTTAAATTTTTAATTTTTTTTATTTTTATTTTTTTTTTTTTAATAAAAGGAGGAAAAATAACACTTTTTTTTTTTTTTTTTTAGTTGGAATTTGAGACCTTGGAAAAGGAGAAACAGGATCTGAGGGTCCAGATTGCCCAGGTTCTGGAGGACAGACAGCAGCTCATGCACCTTAAGATGTCTCTCAGTCTGGAAGTGGCTACATACAGGTAAAACACATGGACCTCTGCAGGCTGGAAAGGGAACTACACCCTGCGAATTTCAAACTGTTTGATGATAAGAAAAGTGGAGTGTTGTGCAGGTGTACAAAAATAAATGTACAATGTGGCTCATAGAGGAAGGAGCAGAGTCCTCCAACAGTGCAGAGTATTTCAGGAGAGGAGAGTTAGATAGAGGAAGGAGCAGAGACCTCCAGCAGTCTAATAGAGTTTCTTCCTATGAACAATGTTGGCCATCGGTCATACATGACATCAGCCGCCCTGTAGGATCATCATTGAGTTAGGCGGCTCAGACAATTTATGTCTCTTCTCACTAACACGGCTTAAAATAGCTCAGAATTACAGTGAAAATGTCTGAGCTCTAAACAGGCCGGGCGGTGAGGTCCGATTGTTTGGAGGATCAAAGCACGGCACAGTCATACTTCCTCAGATAATAGATTTCCCCATAAAATGCTATTTTTCTTTTAATTTCCATCTAAAAAAAGATTTTATATCCTTAAAAATGTGCCAATTTTTAATTTTTTTAATGATTCCCTTACTTAAAGGTTACGTCCACCCCAAAGTGATATTTCCTTTTAACTCTTGGGGGGTAATATGTCAGCACTGTGGCTCCTAACTCCGCCCACTAGAAGATTATCAAACAGTTCCCAACTCTACCGACCAGGAGATTATAAAACAGTTTCAAACTCCGGCCAGCAGAAGATTATTGAACAGTTCCCAACTCCTCCCACCAGAGGATTATTAAACAGTTCCCAACTCCGCCCACAAGAAGATTATTAAACAGTTCCCAACTCCGCCCACCAGAGGATTATTAAACAGTTCCCAACTCCACCCACAAAAAGTTTATTGGACAGTTCCCAACTCCGTCCACCATGAGATTATTAAACAGCTCACAACTCCGCCCACCATAAGATTATTAAACAGTTCCCAACTCTGCCCACTAGAGTATTAGTTAAACAGTTCCCAACTCCGCCCATCAGAAGATTATTGGACAGTTCCCAAATCTGCCCACCAGAAGATTATTAAACAGCAGCGCTAGTGTGTCATAACAGGTTGGAGCAGAGAGGGCTTTCATAGGTGCCGGAACAGCGTTCTGCTGCGTTCTGGCAGAAAAAAAGCCCTGGTTGGCGCTATATAAATCCTGTATAATAATAATAATTATCAAACAGTTCCCAAGTCCGCCCACCAGAGGATTATTAAACAGTTCCCAACTCCACCCACAAGAAGATTATTGGACAGTTCCCAACTCCGCCCACCATGAGATTATTAAACAGCTTACAACTCCGCCCACCATAAGATTATTAAACAGTTCCCAACTCCTCCCACCAGAGGATTATTAAACAGTTCCCAACTCCACCCACAAGAAGATTATTGGACAGTTCCCAACTCCGCCCACCAGAAGATTCTTAAACAGTTTCCAACTCCCCCCACCATGAGATTATTAAACAGCTCCCAACTCCACCCACCAGAAGATTATTAAACAGTTCCCAACTCCACCCACAAGAAGATTATTAAACAGTTCCCAACTCCGCCCACCAGAGGATTATTAAACAGTTCCCAACTCCACCCACAAAAAGTTTATTGGACAGTTCCCAACTCCGTCCACCATGAGATTATTAAACAGCTCACAACTCCGCCCATCATAAGATTATTAAACAGTTCCCAACTCTGCCCACTAGAGTATTAGTTAAACAGTTCCCAACTCCGCCCATCAGAAGATTATTGGACAGTTCCCAAATCTGCCCACCAGAAGATTATTAAACCGCTCCCAACTCCCCCACCAGAAGATTATTAAACCGCTCCCAACTCCGCCCACCAGAAGATTATTAAACAGCTCCCAACTCCGCCCACCAGAAGATTATTAAACAGCTCCCAACTCCGCCCACCAGAGGATTAATAAACAGTTCCCAACTCTGCCCACAAGAAGATTATTGGACAGTTCCCAACTCCGCCCACTAGATGAATATTAAACAGTTCCGAACTCCACCCACCAGAAGCTTAAAGGGGTTGTAAAGGTAAAAATTTTTTCACCTTAATGCATTATATGCATTAAGGTGAAAAAACTTTTGACAACACCGCCGCCCCCAGCCACCCGTTTTACTTACCTGACACCTCGAATCTCCGCTGCTCGTTCCCGTCATCTCTATTGCAGCTCAGCCTGGTCGCTGATTGGCTGCAGTGGATGGATTGAAAGCAGCGCAGCCATTGGCTCGCGCTGCTGTCAATCACATCCAATGACGCGGCGCGCCGGGGGCGGGGCCGAGTGATACAGTGAGCGGCTATAGCCGCCGGCTGTATCACGGGAGCGCGCCCGCAATAACTAACCACCATGCGAGGGAGCTCGCATTAAGGTGGTTAGTTCTTGCGGGGAGGAGCTGAAACAGCCGCCGAGGGACCCCAGAAGAGCAGGTTCGGGGCCACTCTGTGCAGAACGAGCTGCACAGTGAAGGTAAGTATGACATGTTAGTTATTTTAAAAAAAAAATAAAATTACCTTTACAACCCCTTTAAAGTATAACTAAAGGCAAAACTTTCTTTCAGGATTTGATAATGTTGAGAGGGATTAGAACCCCTGTCAGGTTTTTATTGCTGTCTGTGTCCCCGTTAAGGAGATGGACAGGGTCCTGGAGGGCCGGTGGGTCACCCTAGAAGAAGAGGATCGGGGCCAATTTTTTTTTGCACAGAGCAGGTAAGTATAACATGTTTGTTATTTTTATTTTTTAAAATGGCGCCCCAAATGTAGAGCGAATCTGCTGCGATTGTCACGCGTCAAAACGTGTTTTGAAAAACTGTGCCAAATTTGTCGCTCAAAAAAGAAGCAGAACTTCATTTGGGTGACAAACGCACATAGAAAAGAAGCCCATCGAAGTTCTCTCGTGCACAACATGCAAAACGCGTGAAAGTCGCTCAGCAAAAATCCGTGAATGGGGCCTAAAAAATGGACCCCTTAGGAGGAAGAAACTCCACGATGAGCCATGAACTGAACGCTGAGCTGATGAACTGTTGGAGTTTTTTAGTTTTTGTAAAGGTGCAGAGACTGGATCTCGTGTTGTAGAACTAACTCTGCTTTGTCCGTGTTACAATGGAGTGCCATTGATGTCCTTGCAGGGGGGTCTCCACCAATAGGAGGTTACACCAGGGACATACAACGCTCTGGAGAAGACCCCCCCCCCATGTAAGCTTTTTATGGGAATAAAATGGGATGGCACTCAACTGGTTATACATTTTGGGTCTACATACCAGTTATTAAAGTGTACTTAACCACTTGCCTACCGGGCACTTTTACCCCCCTTCCAGTCCAGCCCAATTTTCAGCTTTCAGCGCTGTCACACTCTGAATGACAATTGCGCGGTCATACAACACTGTACCCAAATTAATTTTGTATAATTTGTTTTCCCACAAATAGAGCTTTCTTTTGGTGGTATGTAATCACTACTGCGTTTTTAATTTTTTGCTAAAAAAAAAAACAAACAATAAAATGCTGAAAATTTTGAAGAAAAAAAATAAGTATTTCTTAGTTTCTGTCTGAAAATTTAGTAAATAAGTAATTTTTCTCCTTCACTGAAGTGCGCTGATGAGGTGGCACTGATGGAAGCTGATGAGGAAGCACTAAAATACAGCACTGATGGGCACTGATGAGGTGGCACTGAGGAGGAGACACTAATGTGTAGCACTGATGGGCACTGATAGGCTGCTAATGGGTGACACTTATGGACACTGATAGGTGGCACGGATAGGTGGCACTGATAGACTGTATTGATGGGCATTGATAGGGTGCACTGATGAGGCAGCAGTGAAGGGCACTCATGAGGCGGCACTAATATGCAGCACTGATGGGCACTGATGGGCGGCGGCACTTATAGGCAATGATAGGTGGCATGGATAGACTGCATGGATAGGCGGCACTGATAGACTGCATTGATGGGCATTGATAGGGTGCACTGATGAGGTGGCAGTGAAGGGCACTGATGAGGAGGCACTAATATGCAGCACTGATGGGCACTTATGGGCAATGATAGGTGGCATGGATAGGCAGCACTGATAGACTGCATTGATGGGCATTGATAGAGTGCACTGATGAGGCAGCAGTGAAGGGCACTCATGAGGCGGCACTAATATGCAGCACTGATGGGCACTGATGGGCGGCGGCACTTATAGGCAATGATAGGTGGCATGGATAGACTGCATGGATAGGCGGCACTGATAGACTGCATTGATGGGCATTGATAGGGTGCACTGATGAGGCAGCAGTGAAGGGCAATGATGAGGTGGCACTGATGAGGAGGCACTAATATGCAGCACTGATGGGCACTGATGGGCGGCGGCACTTATAGGCAATGATAAGTGGCACGGATAGGCTGCACCGATAGACTGCATGGATAGGCAACACTGATAGACTGCATGGATGGGCATTGATAGGGTGCACTGATGAGGCAGCAGTAGGCAAGGGCAATAATGAGGTGGCACTGATGAGGAGGCACTGAACTGCAGCACTGATGGGCACGGATAGGCGCCACTGATGGGCACTGATGGGCAGAACTGATGGGCACTAATAGGTGGCATGGATAGATGACGGCACTAATATGCAGCACTGATGGGCACTGATGGGCGGCGGCACTTATAGTCAATGATAGGTGGCACGGATAGACTGCATGGATAGGCGGCACTGATAGACTGCATTGATGGGCATTGATAGGGTACATTGTTGGGCACTGATAAGGTGGCAGCAAAGGGCACTGATGAGGGGACACTAATATGCAGAACTGATGGCTGCAGATAGGCGGCACTGACTTGCGTCACTGATGGGCACAAATTGGCATCACTGATGGGCACTGTTGGGGCTACACTGATGATCAGTGCCCTGATTATGTGTACAGATCTCCCCTGTGAGGAAATGCCGTTGATCAGCTCTCCTCACACCATGTCAGTATGAGGCAAGGAGAGTCGATTACCAGCACTTTCAGGTTTACATGTGATGAGCTGTGATTGCCGATCACATGGGTAAAGAGCCGGGGCATTGGCTCTTTACCAAGATCTGAGTTGCGCCGTGTCCCAGAGACACGGTGCACCCGCGACCGTCGCGCTGCGCAGCCCCCACGAGCGCACAATAGCGATGATTCTGGGCAACGTCATATTTTTTGCATTTTGGATGGAGTAAAGAAGTGATAGGAAATCCCTGCAAAGCGAAGGGAGATTTCTTCCTAGACAGTTGTCACCAGAACGTGTTTCCCCTTTGAAAGAATTCCCCGTCAGACCCGTTCAGACCTTGTGTATCGGGAATGAACGTTCCCACTCCCAAAACGCGTGTCACACACAGGGCAGCCCATTCACTTCAATGAGTGGCCCTATACATGCTTGTCGCCCAAAAGAAGCTCCTGCTCCATTTTGGGTGACAAGCTTAGCATTCACATAAGCGATTCGAAATCGCAGGCAGAATCGCCGTCATTTCGCCCTTGATTCCAAATCGCGACAAAAGGTGTAATACGCATTTGGTGTGGTTATTCTTAATGGCACCCCAAACGTAGTGCAATTTTGCCAGGATTGTCTCCCAAAAAAAAGCCCCTGTTTCTTTTTGGGGGACAAACTAAGCGTGATTTTTAACCACACTTTTGCCGCATGATTCTAAGGCCCCATTCACGTAAAAGGTGACTTGAAATTGCGGGAAAAATTACGTAACTCTGCCTGAGATTCCAAATCGTGGAGAAACGCGCGTTGAGCATTTTGGTCCCATTATCCAAACATAGCGTGATTCTGCCTCCATTGTCGCCTCAAAAGAAGCTCTTTTTCCTTTTTCGGCTACAAAGCTTGTTGTTTAACCACACGTTTTGCCGCAATCACGGCAGATTTGCGCTGTGTTTGGGGTTCCATTAAGGAATAAGTTGCGCTTTGAAAAATCACAAGGGGGGAACACTCGTTCCCGTTACGTGAGGATCTGAAAGGGGCCTGATTCTCGCTCCGGTGGCAACTGTAAAATTTTGGATTTTTTTTTCATGACTTTTGGTCTTGGTGATCACCAATCAAAAGGGGAACATCTCACCGGGGCAAAGAACGTAGGCAGTATTAAAAACTCGGCAGGGTTTTAACCCTTTCTTCCTTTTAACCCTTCCTACTAAAGATTTTTTTTTAAGTATTTTAATCAAATTTGGGTAACATTGTCTTCTTCTGTTTTGTAGAAGATCTCATTTTGTAGATGTTCAGCCCCACCAGTGGACAATGAGGTTTACACCACCGGTGGTGGCCTAGGCAGAAATGTATGCTAATGTACAATATCTATACTCTTCTGTTGCCTACAATACTTCCTGCCCAGCCGGCATACAACTCCTCCATGGGAATTTCTTCTAGCTCTTATTCCGTCTCTCCAGTGGTATTTTTGTTCAAGTCCTACAGATGGCTTTGGACAATAGGGGGGCCGTCATTAGCATGATAATACGAGCCACTGGGGCCGAGGCTATATTTTTTTTTTCACTCTCGGAGAACTTTCATGATGTCACCGGGTTACTTGTGTCACACAAAATAAATCTCGCTGAATAAAGAGAGAGAGAAAAGGATAAGTAGGCTTGTAAGAGCCTGAGAGTGTGTCTCAAGTTTCGGGAGAGTGAAAAAAAAAAAAAAGTTTAAGCAGAGGATTTTTTTTTTTTTACCCCCTTTGCATGTCTATGAGAATGCCACCAAATTTGAAAGCCACCAAACAGTGTCTAATTTGTTCATATCTTATCATCTCTGAGCTAAACTCCAGGCATATATTAAAGTCATAAAACAAATGCAGGTTTGGTTCGAGCAGGGTTCAGCGAACTAAATTTAAATTTATAAAATGTTAAACTATTTTATTTGAAATGAAAAATTGCCCATTTTCTGGGCCAATAGGCAAGGGGTTGTCAAAACAAATCAAATAATCATTCTTAAATTTAAAAAAAAATCAGTTCGGCCGGGCGCAGTGATTTTTTTTTTAAAGTGCTGACAATTAGAAATAGATTGTTCTTAAATGCCAGCAAATTATATTTCCCTCCTGGCTTCTTGAACCACCTCCTGCCTGGCCTATAGTAAAAAAAGAAATACATTTTTTTTTTAAAAAGGCCACTGTGGTAAGTGTCAAAAAATCACAATTATTTTTAAAAATTTTTATACTTTTCCTTTTTTTAAAATTTTTTTTCACATTTTTTTTATGTATTATATTATGTATTAAATATTGAAATAAAAATTGTAAGGAAAAAGTATAAAAATTAAAAAAAATAATTGTGATTTTTTTTTTTTTACTTTTTACCCCCAACCCCCCGTCAAGACCAGGCCATTTTTGACAATTGCACGGTTGGGCCTCACTGCACCTAAATAAAATTGCTGTCCTTTTTTTTTCCCCACAAATAGAGCTTTCTTTTGGTGGTATTTGATCACCTCTGCAGTTTTTATTTTTTTGGGCTATAAACAAAAAAAACACAGACAATTTTGAAAAAAAAAAAAAACAATATTTTTTACTTTCTGCTATAAAACATATCCAGTAAAAAATCTAATATCTTTATCAAAATTAAGCCAATGTGTATTCTGCTACATATTTTTGGTAAAAAAAAAATCCCAATAAGCGTATATTGACTGGTTTTCGCAAAAGTTATAGCGTCTACAAACTATTGGATATTTGTATGGAATTAAAATTATTATTTATTTTTACTAGTAATGGCGGCGATCAGCGACTTATAGCAGGACTGTGACATTGCGGCGGACAAACACTAACTGACACTTTTGATACTTTTTTGGGGACCAGTGACACTAATACAGTGATCAGTGCTAAAAAAAATATGCACTGTCACTGTACTAATGACACTGGCAGGGAAGGGGTTAACATCAGGGCCAATCAAAGGGTTAAATGTGTCCCTAGGGAGTGCTTGCTAACTGTGGGGGGAGGTGCTTTAACCGTGGGAAGACAGAGATCGGTGTTCCTGATTAGCAGAAACACACGATCTCTGTCTTCTCTACTAACAGAACGGCAATCTGCCTTGTTTACATAGGCAGACCGCCGTTCTGTCTCTGTTGGGAATGATTGGCAGGTCCCAGCGGACGTTGGGTCCGCCAGACCCGCCGATTGGCTCCCTCTGTGTCCAGTCGCAGCGGGAGTGGGGCGACGCACGTGCGTGCCACAGACCCAAAACCCGCCATGCCTCTTACTTAATACCTTGGACTGTCTACTTTCCGAAAAGGGGCCATTTGGAGGGTATTTGTACTGTCCAGGCAATTTAGGGCCTCAAGAAATGAGACAGGCAGTCGATACATCAGAATTTTCAAATATATAAACCATAGTTTGTAGATTCTATCATTTTCACACAGACTAAATAGTAATCAGTGATTTGGGTTATTTTTTACCAAAGAAATGTAGCAGAATACATTTTGGCCTAAATTTATGAAGAATAAATTTATGAATACATTTATGAAGAATACGTTTATGAAGAATAGATTTCTGAATACATTTATGAAGAATAAATTTATAAATAAATTTATGAAGATTAAAAAAAATTATTTGCAAAATGTTATAGCAGAAACATGTTTTTCTTCAAAACCTTAGGCCTTTTTCGTTTATTTAGCAAAAAAAAAAATAAAATAAAAAAGTGGTGATTTAATACCACTAAAATAAAGCTCTATCTGTCTAAAAAATGAAAAAAAAAATCATATGGGTAGCGGGTTGCATGAATGAGTAATTATCATTCAAGGTGTGACAACTCTGAAATCTGAAAATTGGCCTGGGCAGGAAGGGGGTGAAAGTGTCCAGGATTTAAATGGTTAAAAAAGAAAACAGCACATAATGACTTCAATGGTCCCACAAAATAAATAGCAGACCCCTAAATGTCTTCTATGTATTTTGGGGTTCCTTAGAGGGGTCTGTGTGCTTTTTTCTTTTTTTTTTTAAAGATCCCTGTGGTCATCAGTGGTTTCTAGGGGTAGAAGCACCCACTGCTTCCTTAATAACCATTGACAGCGGTCATTTATAGAAGCGATGGAAATACCACTTCTATATATGATGCTCTGCTCTGGCTGAATGGGCAAAAGTTTGGGCATTTTTTCCGAAACAGCCAAAGGTTGGTCTGAAACAAAAGCAGAATCCCCCTTCCTGCAGCTTCTGACAGGAGTGACACTGAAGTCGGTGAGACATCAGAGAATGGATCAGGAGAAGCTCATAATGCATCCTCCCCCCTTCCACATATCAACACTGCACCTGAGGCACGTGTCCCTTCTGCCCCCCTCCCGTCCTGGGCTGGCCCTGGGTATAAGTTAATTACTTTTTTTGTTTTTTGTTTTTCAGATCCCTTCTAGAAGTTGAGAGTACACGACTTTACTCACCGACTGCAGATTATAAATTGTCTTCACCTTTCAGTGGTAAGTATCTTTATGTTGTTACTATTTCTCAATAGGTACTTACTGTATAGACACATCAACTTATGTTAGCTGGTAAAAAAAAAAAAAGCCCACCCACCACCACCACCACCACACCACCAAAAATTTAAAAAGAAAAAGAAAGAAAAAAAAAAAAAAAAGCAAATTTGCTGATGTCTTAGAGCAGGGGTATCCAAACGTTTTAAACAAAGGGTCAGTTTACAATCTTTCATGCTTTAGGGGGGGCCAGACTGTGGCCACTGTGAGTGGAAAATGTCCCGACATCACTGGGAGTAAACACTGCCCCATCATTGGTTTTACCAGAAGGAACAGTGCCCCATGGTTGGTATCAATGTTAGGAATAGTGCCCCATTAATGGTGGCAGCGGAAGGAATGGTGCCTCATTATTGGTGTCAGTTGGAGGAATAGTGTACCAAGGGCCAAGTAGAGGCAAACCAATGGCAGCAGTTTGGACACCACTGTCTTAGGCCTGATTCACACCTATGCAATTTTAGTGCTTTTTGCATTTTGCAGATTTGCACTTCAGTCCATATAACATGGTTTCCTATGGAACATGTTCTATGCAAATATGCAAAAAGCACAAAAATGCATAGGTGTGAATCAGGCCTTAGATCATGCTTTCTCAACCTTTTTTAACATTGATGAACCCTTGAAATAAGTTTCTGGTCCCAAGGAACCCCTGATAACAATTACTATATCTACAGCTCATGGCACATTAGCATGATGTTCATTGGAAATAATTCTCCTTACATTGGTGGTCAGTGTAAAGAATGTCTCTTACATTGGTGATCAGTGGAAAAAAGGCTGCTTATATTGGTGGCCAGTGGGAAGAATGTCCCTTACATTGGTGGTCAGTGGGAAGAATGTCCCTTACATTGGTGGCCAGTGAGGAGAATGTCCCTTACATTGGTGGCCAGTGAGGAGAATGTCACTTACATTGGTGGTCAGTGGGAAGAATGTCCCTTACATTGGTGGTCAGTGAGGAGAATGTCGCTTACATTGGTGGTCAGTGGGAAGAATGTGCCTTACATTGATGGTCAGTGGGAAGAATGTCCCTTACATTGGTGGCCAGTGAGGAGAATGTCCCTTACATTGGTGGCCAGTGTAAAGAAGGCTCCTTACATTGGTGGCCAGTGAGGAGAAAGTCCCTTACTGAGCAACTGAGTAAGGAAACTCATCACAGGGATGTTGAGAATCCCTCATAATGGGCACAGCAGGTATGCAGACCCAGGATCTCAGCACAGGGATAGTGGGAACCCCTCATAATGGGCACAGCAGGTGTACATACACGGGAACTTAGCAAGGGGATGGTGGGAATCCCTCATAACGGGCACAGCAGATGTACAGACCCAGAAATTCAGCACAGGGATGGTAGGAACTCCTCATAATGGGCACAGCAGATGTATAGACCCAGGAACTCAACACAAGGATGGTGGGAACCCCTCATAATGGGCACAGCAGATGTACAGACCCAGAAATTCAGCACAGGGATGGTAGGAACCCCTCATAATGTACACAGCAGGTGTACAGACCTGGAAACTCAGCACAGAGATGGTAGGAACCCCCTCATAATGGGCACAGCAAATGTACAGACCTGGAAACTTTGCACAGGGATGGTGGGGACCCCTTAAAATGGGCACAGCAGGTGTACAGACTCGGGAACTCAGCACAGGAATGGTGGGAACCCCTCATAATGGGCACAGCAGGTGTACAAATCCAGGAACTCATCACAGAAATGAGAGGAACCTCTCATAATGGATGCAGCAGGTGTACAGATCCCAGAACTGAGCAATAGAGGCTTTGAAGATTAGAAGAGACTAACATGTGGTTTACTTTCCAGCATCTATCAAACATTGAAAGACCAGTTTTAGGTGGCTTGACCCTTGTAGGATATAATGAAAAATGTTTGAAGAAACTCTGTACATGGGGTGGGGGGTAAATCCTTCCCTCTTCTCATTGAGGAACGTAACCAAGGTAAGCCATAGACGATGCAAATTTCTTTCCTGCAAACACAAGGTACAGGAAAGAAATTTGCACTATTCCCCCATCTACACAGACAGTGCTGACAGTCGCTCCTGCCGAAACATTGTCTGCTCCCGGCTGGGGAGGGGGGGCTGGGAGAAGCCATCCCCGCCAGGAGACGCAAGTCAATCCAGCAGGCTGGTTTTATCCAAGTTGATTGATCAATCGACTTGGTGAATTCATCCTGCAATACACGGTTCGATTCTTGGCCTGTTCCTGCTGAACCGACCAAGATTCGAACCTTCTTTGGCCACATTCTCTTCTTATTGGTTCCATGAAATAAAAAACACATTGGCAAGTCCTGGTGCAGTTGAGGATGGTCAAATGCATCTTTGTTGTTTATTCTTATGGATACATTGACCAGGCTGTGCCCACCATTAGACATATTTTTTATTTAATCTACTCATCCTTAGTTGGTCCTTCTTTTATCCCCTAATGACCGTATTGCAAAAAATATATTTAAAGTGTGTTAGGCAATCAATATGAATAACTTTAATTCATGGCATTCAGTATATTTCATTATTCCTAAAATAGCCTTCGGGGTTTAAGTGATGTTTAATAAAAACTTACATAGTGACAGATCATGTAAATGTTTCCTATAGTTACACCAGCATAGTGAAATCACAGAATGGTTTCCATAGTGAAGTATTTTCCTGATGATTTTCTTGCTGGTCTTTCATTGAAGTATGTTATAAGGTTCTCTTTTTTTCTTTTTCTTCTCATTCTTTTGACATAAGAGAAAGGTTAGAACCTCTGTCAACCCACCGTCTTGAAGTAAATAATTCAATTTTCAGAAAACCTTTGAGCAGAAATAATAGGAAAAGTCAATCTTATACAAGATTGAGTATGAGTGCTAGCATATAGATCCCCATTAGTTCCAAGAGTTTCAACAAAATGCTTTCAACTAGACACGTGCGTTTTGTTTCATTATGAATCGATATGCAGCCAAAAATGTGATTTTCAGAGATTCGGATGTATACAATCTCCAAATGTACATAGTAACGAATGTCAATGAATCCGAAATAAAGCTATAACTAAATAAGTAAAGACATTTATTTAATTCGGGTGACATTACGCAATGCAATAGTAGTTCGAGCCCACAGGGAAATTACTTCAACTTTCAAATTCGTTTGATAATTCGGATTCGGATAAGGAATGGATCCAAATTTTGTTCCTTTTTTAAATTTCGGATGCACAGGACGATATTGGTCCAATCAGCTCATGCCATTTCTCTTCCATCCAAAAATATAGAATCCTTCCAAATAGTTTCGATATGCAATATGAATAACAAATCCACCCGAA
The DNA here is from genome assembly GCF_042186555.1 of Aquarana catesbeiana. Classification (NCBI taxonomy): domain Eukaryota; kingdom Metazoa; phylum Chordata; class Amphibia; order Anura; family Ranidae; genus Aquarana; species Aquarana catesbeiana. The sequence continues at coordinate 195,942,193 of NC_133336.1, forward strand.
ATATCGAAACCGAAAACGAATACATAACAATCTTCTGAAAAAACCTGCAATTTTTTTTAATGCACCAACTTGGAATAAATGAAACAAATGCCGAAGATACAAAAACAAATTCAGAAATGAATCAGTTCAACATAATGAATGTAACTAAACTAAATTCTTTAATTAACGAATGCATCTAAAATTTAAAAACATTTCTGGCATGCACATGTCTAGTTTCAATATGGTAATATGCTATTCCTTTTTATGTTCACTTGTTACGTAAAAAACTCATGAACTTGTTTGTCTTATTCTAGACTTTGTGTTGGAGAAGACCCCTCTTCGAAAAAGACAGGCTGAAAGCATGAAGACACCAGTGGCCAAGGACTACAGACTAATCTCTACCAAAAGGCAGAGTGCGGAAAAAAGTGAACAGTGGTCACACACGCCAAACCGCCACCTGAATGTAAAAAGTACCTCTTTTTCAAGTAAGCCGAGCCCTGTAACCAAAGAGTTTCAGAAAGTTAGCTCTGTCCTTCAATCTCAGAGTCTAAACTATACCAAAGCATCCACAAAGAAAACAGCAACACCAATACCCTCAGTAAAAATTGAGAGGCGTCTTCCAACTGAAGATGTCTTCAAGAAGAGTAAAGTGGAAACTATCTCGCACTCGTATTCTCAAGGTTCATCGAAAGACATTATGGACAAAACTGTGAAGTCAGAAACAAAAGACCAGCCTTTAAAAATAACTTTGTACAGTAAAAATGACACAGAATTAACGATAGCTGAAGCTGTTGAAGATGGATTTTTATTGCCAGACGAAAAGGAAATTATAGCTGCTCAAGTAAAAACTGATCATTTGGAGTCTTCCTTGAAAACTGTAAAAGATCATCATACCATAGTCCTTGATACTGCAATGGAAAATCAGCAAGGTTCTCTGAAAGTTGATATCAATGTCAAAGACCTTCAATTGAATGATGAAGCTCAAGGAAAGGAAGACCTAAATGTTCAACAAATAGAATTCAACCTTTCAACTCCAGCCTTTGAAAATGTAGAACCAGACCTGGTTGTTGAAAAAGAAGAGGTTGCGACATGCCAGACAGTATTATTTGAAAAACAAGAAGTTGTGCAATCACTAGAGTACCAAAATATAGAGACATTAATTAAGGAAGATGTTAAGGACCACTTAATGGTACAGGCTATTTCAGAACCTTATACATCAAGTGCAAAGGACGACTTATTGGCTGCAACGCCAACACATGAACAAGAAAACAGTACGACTCTCATTTCAGCTGAAAGAGAGGAACCAAATGCACCTTCTTCTGATGTTGTGTCTGAATTTGAACCTTTGACTCAACAGGAACAAGATTTTATATGCCAAATATCATTTGACCTTGAACATGCTATAAGCCTTTCAAGCAAACTTCAAGCTGACCAAAAAACTGAACCTGAGCCAGATAACTCCAGTTTAGAAAAGCTGGAGACTGAAAGCAAAATTCAGGCAGAAGAAGCTATAGTGGATCAGCAGATCATAAGTACCCTAAAGGAAAACAATACTCAGCTATTTAATGAGGAACTCATTGAGTATAAAGGCCAAGAAAACGAGGATAAAAAACTGCAGGAGGACTGTGACTTAAAACTTGCACAATCTGAAAGTCCTCTTGAAGAAAGTAAAGACTCTACAAACACAGTAGAACAGCTGAGTGATATCAAACAAGAAATGTGTTATTCTGAAGAAGAAATAAAGAAGAGCGTTATGGAGGAAAGTTCTCAAGAACATGAGACAGAGCAATCCAGTGAATTTGTCAAATTAGTTGAGGACGCCAACCAAATACCCGAAGACTCAGAGAACAACCAGGAATTAAACCAGGAAGAGCAAATGAGTTTGGAACTGCATAGTTTAGAACAAAAAAATGAAATTTATACTGTACGAAAAACTCAGATAATCTGTGTTACAGAACAAATAACTGAACAGTTCATTGTTGATAATAATGAAGTTGATGTACAGCTGGACGCTACACAGGCACAGAATATGTATTTATCTGAAACTGGACTAAAGGAAATTCAAAAAGAACTGGAAAGTCTGGAGATTGGTGAAAAAGAGCAAGAGATTCTAGATATACTTGGCACACAGATAGGTGCTAATGAAGTGCAAGTAATCAAGTTGGAGTCAGGAGAAGCTACAAATCAGTTAAGTGATGCTACAGAGGACAATGTCCCATTATTTGAGAATGTGGATGAAAGTCAGCATGTTGAACAGGAAAATCAGAAATTATCTGAACCAAGAGATTCTGAACAGGATCAAAGCGATCTAGGACAGGCACTGGACATTCAGTTGTCAGAGGACAACCAAAATCTTCCTGATGACCGTGCCACTGAAGATGTTGCACAACTCTTGAATGATAATGATGATGGTGGTCAGTCAGTGGATAAGAGCCAAGAGCAATTTTGTGACATTAAGCAAGACGGTAGTATTGTGTCTGAAACAGAACCAGTGGAAAATTTGCAGTCTTTCCAAGAAGAAGAAAAAGACATCGAAATCACTCAGACTGAACAACAAGACAATAAGTTCAGCCTTGATCAAGACAGTTTACCATCGGAGAGTAAAGATGACGCAATGGAGGAACCACAATCTGCCCACCAAGCTTCACTGTCATTTGATAGTGCTGGAAATGATGTGGATGCTGTTGTAGAGGAGTATGCTGTAAATCAGTTCTGTGAATTGAAACAGGATTCTGCACAGACATTTGCCGAAACAGAAGACTCAATACCAGATGAGCTAAAAAGTCTTGAGCCACCAGTGGCTGAAGAAGATATGCCCAAAGAAATTGATGGTACCATAACTCTACAGAAAGAGGTTGTTGAACAACCGTTTGAGGAAGAATATGAATCTTGCATTAAGCAGGATATTGTTGAGGAACCTACAATAACAAATACCATACAAGTAAACCAACAAGAAGAACAGAAGGCAGAGGAAATTTTAACGGAATCTGATAAAACAGAAGAGGATATTCTTCTTAATGAATCAGAACAAGCCAATCAAGAGTTAGTAGATTCAGTAGCGTGTGCTGTGTTAAGAGAAGCGGTGGAGCTGGACAGCCCTGTATTGGCTGATGGAGTCCAGAAACCAGAACCTAGTTATGAACTCATCAGTGATGCAGAGAGCAAAATTGTTTTTCAGATTGAAAGTGAAGAAATAACTCAATGGACAGAGAAGGTGATAATGCATGAGAGTTGTGAAATGCTTTCCACAGCAGCAGAGTGCACCTTCTCTGAACAGCATGAGGTTGACATGCAACTGACCCACAAAGCATGTGATCCCACTGAAGAAGAGAGGTCAAGAATTACAAATCTGGAACCTGAAAGGCAGCTTCAAGAAAACAAGACAGAAGAATGTATTTGTGAAAGTACAGGTGAAAACATAGAAAGTGGTGCTCTCATACCTACCAGCCAAGAATCCAAGGGTCCTACTGTTGACCAAGAGCCAGAACTTGACCATGAGTCCCTCTGTGACACAAAGCCTGAAATTCCATTTCAAAGGGAAACTGCTGAAGAATATAGCAACAAAGATACACAAGAAGAAACAAGTCTTGACAATTATGAAGACATTTCCAAAAAAACAGACACCACTGAGAATAAGGGGGAGGGTAAAGATTTCAGGGATCCTGAAGGTGGGCAAGAATTAGAACTTGACCAACATCAAATTATTTTGCAACAGGAGAGCTTGGGAGAATATTCTAGCCAAGATAGCAAAGACAAATGTCAAGATGTTTTGGAAACTGTTTTCAGAACAACTGCACAGGATACCTTGGCAGAAAATGAGGACAGTAAAGATTCCATGAATCTTGAAGCTGACCAAAAACCAGAACTTGACCAAAAACCTCTTTCTGATATACATCCAGAAATTGTCCTCCAAAAGGAAGATGCAGATGAAGATTGCAGTAAAGGTCCAAAAAAAGAAACAAGTCAAGACAATTTAGAAATGACAAAACAGGACACTACAGAGGAAGACGAGGACAGTAAAGATTTCAAGGATTCTGAGGCTAATCAAGGGCAAGACCTTGTCGAAGAGCCCCTCGTTGGTGAGGAGTCACAATTTAGTCTTGAGCAGAAAAATGAAGTATGTTTCCGTGAAGCTATAAAAGAAGAAATAAGTAAAGAGACTGATGAAGCAATTTCAGAAACAGCAGACCAGGTTACCACTGTAGACAATCCGGTGGAAAGCAAACATTTTGTGAGTCCTGAAGCTGACCAAGAGGCAGCGATTGTCCAAGAGGATGTCTCTGATGGTAAAATCGTGTTTCAACAAGAAGGTGTAGAAAAACATACCAGTGAAGATACCAACAAAATTTTAAGTGAAGTTGATTGTGAATCTGTTTCTGAAACAGTAGAGAGTACAGAGACTACAATCACCGATCAACAGGAAAGTGTATTTGATTTTGACAAAGCAACAGAGGAGGAAATTATTGAGGAGAGCAGCAAAATAGTTTCAACAATAGTAGACAATGTATTTTCTGAGAAGAATGGAGAAGTCAAACAATTAGAAAAAGCAGAATCTGCAGTAGTTTGCACAGAACAACAAAGTCAAGCAACAGAAATCAAGACAGAAAAATGCATTAGTAGGACTGAAAGCACTGAAATTGATGCTCACTTCAGTGATGTTGAACCACTCAGCCAAGAATCCCGAGTTCCTGATCTTGACCAAAAACCAGAACTTGACCAAGAACCTCTTTCCGATCTACAGCCAGAAATTGCCCTTCAACAGGAAGATGCAGATGAATATTCCAGTAAAGGCCCAGAGGAACAAACAAGCCACAACAATTTTGAAAAAGTCACTGAAATGACAAAACAGGACACTACAGAGGAAGATGAGAAGGACAGTAAGGATTCCAAGGATTCTGAGGTTAATCAAGGTCAAGACCTTGTCGAAAAGCCCCTCTTTGGTTCAGAGTCACAATTTACTCTTGAACAGAAAAATGAAAAAATATGTTTTAATGAAGCTACAGAGGAAGAAATAAGTAAAGTGACTGTAGAAACAATTTTAAAAACATCAGAACAGGACACCTCTGTAGAGAATCAGGAGGAAAGTAAAGCTTTTGTGAGCCTTGAAGCTGACCAAGAGGCAGTGCTTTTCCGAGAGGTTATCTCTGATGTGAAAACCTCCTATCAACAAGAAAACGTAGAAAAACAAACCAGTGAAGGTACAGAAGAAAATATAAACCAAGTCAGTTGTGAAGCTGTTTCTGAAACTGTAGAGAAGGACACCACTGAAGAGAATGAAGAAGACAGTAAAGATTCCAAGAAACCAGAAGCTGACCGAGAGCCAGAACCTGACCATGACTCTATCTCCAGTACAGAGGCCAAGATCATAGATCAACAGGAAATTGTATTCGATTTTGACAAAGAAACAGAGGAGGAAATTATTGAGGAGAGCAGCGAAATTGTATCAACAATAGTAGAAAATTTATTTTCTGAGAAGAAAGAAGTTGAACAATTAGAGGAAACAGGGTCTGCAGTAGAATGCACAGAACAACAAAGTCAAGCACCAGAAATCAACACTGAAAGTGAAGCTCACTTAGGTGATGTTGAACCACTTGGCCAAGAATCCCAAGATCAAAAATCAGAACTTGACCAAGAAATTGTCCTCCAAGATGAAGATGCAGGTGAATATTCAGAAAAACAAACAAGCCAAGACAATGTTGAAAAAGTCACTGAATTGACAAAACATGACGCCACTGAGGAAGATGAGCAGGACAGTAAGGATTCCAAGGGTTCTGACTCTAATCAAGGGCAAGACCTTGTCAAAGAGCCCCTCTTAGATTCAGAGTCACAACTTACTGTTGAGCAGAAAAATGAAGAAGTATGTTTCAGTGAAGCTACAGAGGAAGATATAAGTAAAGAGAATGATGAAGCAATTTCACAAACAGCAGAACAAGATACCACTGCAGAATGTCAGGAGGAAAGTAAAGAATTTGTGAGTCCTGAAGCTGACCAAGAGATAGTGCTTGTCCAAGAGGACATCTCTGATGTTAAAATCTCCTTTCAACAAGAAAGTGTAGAAAAACATATCAGTGTAGGTACAGAAGAAAAGATAAGTGAAGTCACTTGTGAAACTGTTTCTGAAACAGTAGAGAAGGATATCTCTGAAGAGAATAAAGAAGAAAGTAAAGATTCCCAAAAAACAGAATCTGACAAAGAGCCAGAGCCTGTCCATGAGTCTCTCTCCAGTGCAGAGGCTAAAATCACCCATCAACAGGAAAGTGTATTAGATTTTGACAAAGAAACAGAGGAGGAAATTATTGAGGAGAGCAGCGAAATTGTATCAACAAAAGTAGAAAATGTATTTTCTGAGAAGAAAGAAGTTGAACAATTAGAGGAAACAGGGTCTGCAGTAGAATGCACAGAACAACAAAGTCAAGCACCAGAAATCAAGACAGAAAAATGCATTAGTGGGACAGAAAACACTGAAAGTGATGCTCACTTAAGTGATGTTGAACTACTCAGTCAAGAAGCTCAGGATCCTGAACCTGACCAAAAACCAGACATTGACCAAGAACCTATCTCTGATATACAACAGCAAATTGTCTTCCAACAGGAAGATGCAGGTGAATATTCCAGTAAAGGCCCAGAAGAACAAACAAGCCAAGACAATTTTGAAAAAGTCACCAAAATGTCAGTACAGGACACCACTGAGGAAGATGAGCGGGAGAGTAAGGATTCCAAGGATTCTGAGGCTAATCAAGGGCAAGGCCTTGTCAAAGAATCCCTCTTTGATTTGGAGTCACAAAATGAAGAAGTGTGTGTCAGTAAAGCTACAGAGGAAGATATAAGTAACGAGACCGAAGAAGCAATTTCAGAAACAGCAGAACAAGATACCACTACAGAGAGTCAGATAGAAAGTACAGATTTTCTGAGCTTTGAAGCTGACCGAGAGACAGTGCTTGTCCAAGAGGATGTCTCTGATATTAAAATTTCCTTTCAACAGGAAAACATAGAAAAACTTGCTCGTGAAGTTACAGAAGAAATTCTAAGTGAATTAAATTGTGAAGCTGTCTCTGATACAGTAGAGAAGGACAACTCTGAACAGAATAAAGAAGACAGTAAATATTCCCAAAAAACAGAAGCTGACCAAGAGCCAGAACTTGAACATGAGTCTATCTGCAATGCAGAGGCTAAAATCACAGAACAACAGGAAAGTGTATTTGATTTTGACAAAGAAACAGAAGAGGAAATTATTGAGGAGAGCAGTAAGATAGTTTCAACAATAGTAGAAAATGTATTTTCTGAGAAGAATGAAGAAGTCGAACAATTAGAAAAAGCTGAATCTGCAGTAGTAGGCACAGAACAAAAAAGTGAAGCATCGGAAATCACGATGGAAAAATGCATTGGTGGGACTGAAAATACCGAAGCTCACTTAAATGATGTTGAACCACTTAGCCAAGAAACCCTAGATCCTAAACTTGACCAAAAACCAGAACTTGACCAAAAATCTCTTTCTGATATACAGCTAGAAATTGCCCTTCAACAGGAAGATGCAGATGGATATTCCAGAAAAAGCCCAGAAGAACAAACAAGCCAAGACAATGTAGAAAAAGTCCCTGAAATGACAAAACAGGACACTATGGATGAAGATGAGCAGGACAGTAAAGATTCCAGAGTTTCTGAGGTTAATCAAGGGCAAGACCTTATTGAAGAGCCCCTCTTTGATTCAGAGTCACAATTTACTTTTGAACAGAAAAGTGAAGAACTATGTTTCAGTGAAGCTCCAAAGGAAGAAAAAAGTAAAGAGACTGATGAAACAATTTCAGAAACAGCAAAACAGGATTCTACCGTGGACAACCAGGAGGAAAGTAAAGAGTTTGTGAGGCTTGAAGCTGACCAAGAGGCAGTGCTCATCCAAGGTGATGTCTCTGATGTTGAAATCTCCTATCAACAGAAAAGTGTAGAAAAACATACCAGTGAAGGTACAGAAGAAAAGATAAGTGAAGTCAATGTTTCTGAAACAGTAGCGAAAGATACCTCTGAAGAGCATGAAGAAGACAGTAAAGATTCCAGAAAATCGGAAGCAGAGAAAGAGCCACAACTTGACCCAGAGTCTCTTTCCAGTGCAGAGGCTAAAATCACCGATCAACAGGAAAGTGTATTCGATTTAGACAAAGGAATAGATCAAAAAATGAATGAAGAAAGTAGTGAAGTAATTTCAACAATGGTAGAAAATGTATTTTCTGAAAAGAAAGTAGATGTTGAAAAATTTGTGGAAACAGAATCTGCAGTAGCAAGCAAAGAACATGAAAGTCACAAACCAGAAGTTGAGACAGAAAACTTCATCAGTGGGACTGAAAACACTAAAAGTGATGCTCACTTAAGTGATGTTGAACCACTCAGCCACGAATCCCAAGATCCTGAACCTGACCAAAACCCAGAACTTGACCAAGAACCTATCTCTGAAATACAACAAAACATTGTACTCCAACAGGAAGATGCAGGTGAATACTCCAGCAAGGGCTCAGAAGAACAAACGAGCCAAGAGAATTTAGAAATAGTCACTGAAATGATAAAACAGGACACCACGGAGGAAGATGAGCAGGTCAGTAAAGATTCCAGAGATTCTGAGGCCAATGAAGGACAAGACCCTGTAGAAGAGCCCCTCTTTGATTCGGAGTCACAATTTACTGTTGAGCAGAAAAATGAAGAAGTATGTTTCAGTGAAGCTATGGAAAAAAAAATAAGTCAACAAACTGATGAAGTAATTTCAAAAACAGCAGAACAGGTAACCACTGTAAAGATTCAAGAGGACAGTACAGATTCCAGGGATTCCGAGGTTGAACGAGGACAAGATATTTTCAAAGAGGTCCTCCCTAATACACAGCAAATTGAAGAAACATATCCTAGCAACTTGACAGCTGAAGCCGTAAGTCAAGAGACAGATGAAGTGGTTTCAAAAACAGCAGAACAGGAGGACACCTTTAGGGAAAATGAAGAGGACCAGCAATTAGCCAATAAGGAATATGATGCCGAAGGAGATAAAGCCATAACGATTGATCAAGAACAAGAAAGTAAGTTGCCAGAAATTGGAAAAGATTATCAAATTAGCAGATTTGATAATGCAGAGGAGAGAACTCAAGACTATGAACCAGTCAGCAAGGAATTGAAGGATCACAAAGTTGACCAGGAGCTGGAACATGATGCTGATTCTCAAAAAGATATAGAAGCCAAAGTTAACTTTCAGTTTGAATGTGAACATGAAATGCATGGCCAAACATGTGATGTAAAAGAGATAAATCAAGATATTAAAAAAGTAAGAGTGATTCAGCTCGAGCAAGATGAATTCACACTGATAAGTGCTGAGCATGAAAATCAATGTTCAGGAAGCAAATTAGAAGAAAGTGTTAGTCAAAATATCAATGATCCAGAAGATACCATCCAAGAAACAGTTGATTCCAACGCTTGTCCTTTGCTGAGCACTGAGGTGAAACCAGACAGTACAGTTAATATTTATAAGCAGGAAACTGAACTAGACTCTGATCAATTCTCTGAAGCTAAAGCTTCCTCTCAGCAGGAAATTGAAGATGAACACTTAAAACAATCATGCGAAGAAAAAGAAGTAATTGAAGAGACATATGAAGTGGCTTCCACAGCTGAAGACTATAGCATATCAAAGGAGAATGAAGAGGTTGTTTCATCCCAAACGGAACCAGAAGATGACCAAAATATTCAATTTTCCCTGATCACCATTCAAAACAATCTTCGATTCACAAGTGAAAATGATGCTGAGGTCCAGCCTGAAAAACAGGAGTGTGAGCTGTCTATAGATGGTGCACAACCAAGTGGAAATCTGGTTGTTGATGATAAGAGAGCTGAAAGTACGGATGTGCCACATGATGACATTGTGCATGATAGCTTAAACAGGGAGGAAGGCATTTCAGAAGAAAAAAACTTTACAGAAAACAAACAAGAAACAGAAATCACAGAGAAAAAGGAAGAGGCTATTGTAAGTGAGCCTTCATGCCAAGACTCAACATTTGCTCCAGAACTTACTAACCAGATTCAAGAGAACCAAGCAAAATATGTGGAATCTGAAGCTAATGATCAAAGAGAGGAAAAGCCTACTGCTTCTGAGACAGAAAGTGAAACTATCCTTGTAGAACAAAGCATAAAACAGAAACTATACGCTGAGAACCCTACTGTGACACCAGATTTTGAAGGACTCACAGAAGAGCAGAGCAAAATTGAAGATGTGCAAACACATAGCAATCTTGATGATGAGATCTCCAAATCTGATGAATCCCTGGACTCACAAGATATTTCAATTTATTCTCAGAAAAGTGAAGACTTTGAAATTAGCAAAGACTACCAACTAGAGCAAACCCTTCCGGACTCAACACCATTGCCTAATCTTGATGAGTTTGAGGACTTAGTAGATGATAAAGAAACCATCACGTTGGAAGAAGCTCAGAACGTTGTAGAATCCTGCTTTTTTCCTGAAGCAAAAGCAGAAGAATTAGGTGATAATTTGGAGTTACAATCATCACAAATACTCACAGAACTTGAAGCTGAAGAACCTAAACAAACAGGCGAGTCATTGAACTCAAAAGAAGACATCTTATTTTCCTCACAAAAGAGTGATAATTTTGAGACAAGTGATAAACACCAGTTAGAGAAGACACTGCCTAGCACAACACCATTATCTAACCTCACCGATGGATCCGAAAATTTGGCAGAAGCGCAGGTGATCTTAGAACCAGAACCACCACAAACTGATGATGGTAAAGATTTTCAGAAAGACGATATTGAACAAAGTGGATCAAAGGAAACTGAAAGTGTATCTGAAACCACAGAATTCATTTCTACAGCAGAGCATGCTGAGTCAGAATTAGTAACTCCTCTAACTAATGATGTAATTCAAGAGGAATCCACTTACACAAACCCAGAACAAAATGTCCTTATTTCTGGAGATGATAGTGATTCCCTAGAGAACTCATTCAACTCACAAGAAGATGTCTCAATTTCCTCACAAAAGAGTATAATTTTCGAGACAAGTAATGATGACCAGTTAGAGAAGACACTGCCTGGCACAGCACCATTATCTAACCTCACCGATGGATCTGAAATTTTGGCAGAAGAGCAGGTGATCTTAGAAACAGAACAACCACAAACTGATGATGGTAAGGAGTTTCAGAAAGACGATACTAAACAAAGTGGAACAAAGGAAACTGAAAGTGTATCTGAAACCACAGAATTAATTTCTGCAGCAGAGCACGCTGAGTCAGAATTAGTAACTCCTCTAAATAATGACGTCATTCAGGAGGAATCCACCTATACAAATTCAGAACAAAATGTCCTTTTTTCTGGAGATGATAGTGACAAAGAAGAAAAAGATATAAAAGAAGATCAGTCTGAGTTGGCAAAAAAAGAATTTACTCTTGGTCCTTCAACTGAATTTGATGTTGATAATACCAAAACCATAACTGACCATAACAGAGACTCTACACAAGCTCAAAGTGATGAAAGTAACGAAGGAGTAAAAAGTGACCTTTTCAAGGCAACAGATGATGAATCCCTTGATGGTGAAAAATCTGAAGTTAAAGCTCAAGATAAAGAAACTTTAGAGTATACTCAAGATGATTCAGAAATAATTGCAATAGCTACAGAAACAAGTGTCATCTTGGAAAGTGACACATCCATATCTTCGGATGAATCCTCACCAAATGTTACAGCTATTGGCCAGGAGACTGAGCCAGAAGATAATAAAATTGGCGCTGAGGAAACTCCTCCTGACGCTAAAGTGAAAGAGGAAATTGCAAAGGTTGTGTTAGAGGAAGTGGAAGAAACACGTGAAGATGAAGCATTTTTGACAACCAAAATAGGTCAAGAAGCCAGTTGTCCCGAACACATAGAATTTCATGCCTCCGATGAAGAGAAAGACACCACGGGTGAAATCAGTGACTCTTCATTTGATTCTAACAGTGGCAATGAGAGAGAAGTCACCGAGGAACAACATTGTTCACCAACAGAAAATAGTATTCATGTTAAAACAGTAAATGGACTGCATGGGAATACCATTGTGCAAGCCACGCTTGACTTAGAGGACTATATGGTCAATGGACATTCTACCGGTGAACAAAGCAAAATAGTCATTTCTGAAAGGAAGACCATTGTAAAAGTTGAAGAGGATATTATAAATACCCATACTCAGGATATTATAGAAGAGTCTGTTCTCAAATTTGCAACCTCAGAAGGAAAGAGTGAGGGCCTCTTCCAATCTTTACTCGAAAAATCAGAGCTTAAGGAAGGTACCCGACTTGATGAATCTTCTGAAATAAAGAGCACAATCCATACAGTTGTTGAGTATGTGGACTCTGCTACTGATGAAGGTATTTATACCAAGAAAACCTTAGAACCTTACCTTAGTGATAGTGATTTTACCAACCAGCCTTCCTTAGTCGCTGAAGATCTTGTCGTAAACAAAGACACAAACCAGCAAACTGTTAAGACACACCAAGAAAAAGAAGATGCTTGGTCGTCTGACGAGTAAATTAGACTATGTTTTTCTGTTTGTGAGAAAACATAAACTTTATTTATTTCTTGGTCACGACAACCATGAGTGATTTTACCCAATTCTTGGAGAAAGAAAAACCAGTCAGTGCAAATCAAATGGATTATTCCAACATTCTTCCAAAACCTGTGCTGGTAAAGTTATGTGGACACAAAGGAGGGCTGGAAATTTTTAAGAGATCCATACTGCCAAATGGATGCAAAATTGAGAGGCCATCAACAAATCCACAATTTTTTTATGAATAAGATCAGTCATGGAGATAACTAAGCAATGTATCTCCTGGATATGTGGGGTGGCAAGCGCGCGTGTTTTCTTTTTTTTATTTTGGTAATCTTTTGTGTGGGTCCAGTGGGCACAAACTTCAAAGAACATTCAAAAATACTCCAGATTTTCATTGAACTCAAGTTACCTCTCTCTACGTATCCTGCCAATGATTTACTAAGTAATTGCTTTTTTTTTTTTTTTTTATTCGGACTGTTTTATTAAGTGTCTTGCACGGTGCATTGCCTCTATTATGTATGAGCAGCACATATTTGCATGTGATTATTCTTCTGTGCTTAGAATTTAAAGTTCAATCTATTTGCATTTTATTCATATTCGTTTACTTTGAATTTATAAGGATAAGCGCACTGTGATATTGCCAGAGTAAGCTCTAATATCTTGTTGCTAACTGTTTCAAAAAGTTTTATGTATGCATAGAGCAGTCATCTTGTCCTTCATGATTGTTGGCCATGGTTCATTACCGTTGGTTTCAAATGGTCCATGTCCAACGTCAGTGCTTGCTATAGCGACCAGATGACCGGCAACATGGTATGCTTTGACAAATACGTTTTATGTATGCGTGGTGCCATCATCTTGTCCTTTGTGCATGTTGGCCATGGTTCATTACTCTTGATTTTCAATGGTCCATGCCCAATATCCGTGCTTACTATAGTGACCAGATGACCGGCAACCCAATATGCTTTGACAAATAAGTTTTACGTATGTGTGGTGCCGTCATCTTGTCCTTCATGAATGTTGGCCATGGTCATTACCGTTGGTGTTCAATGGTCCATGCCCAATGTCTGTGCTTGCCATAGTGGTCAAACTCAGTATGCTTTAACAAACCAGGCCTAGTATTTCAGATATCTTTCTTATAGTAGATAGGGTACAAAATATGAACCAAAAATGTCTTGCCAATGGTTCCTAATGAGTTTTTAGCCAGCGTGACTACTGCTAGACCCTAAAAAAAAATTCTGCTATCCTTCAACCTTTTCTACAAATGCTTAAGTTTGAAACGCTATCTCTGTTTTATTTTTAAGGAATGGTAATGGTTTTGGAATGGAATGGAATGGCAGCGGTAATGGCAATACCTTTTGTATTTTAAGTGACTATATACTGTATATAGCTGCTTTAACAGCCCAATTGGCCAAATCTTTGGTTTTTGAAAAATAGGTGTATTAACATATCAAAAACAGATAAAACACCAATGGGAGTAAATTAGTGAAAATCATTGATAGTGATTGCATACACTTTAAGTGATAATTCTTAGGTGCAGAAACCCATAGCGACCAATCAGAATGCATTCTTATAAAGCCATAAATTCTGATTGGCTGCTGTAAATGAATGCAATTAGGAATTAATACTTATAACTGAAACTCTTTATTAAATAATGGCACTTGCCTTGGCTTAAGCTAATGGAAGCTTTTATCTGATTAGTTTATATTAGTTGCATATATCACATGCTGTATTGTAGTAGTAGAGTTTCTTTACCTACGTTTGGACCTTTGTGCTTACAAAACCCTGCTCTTGCTTTGAACCGTCGAATGTCTACTAATATGAATTTGGCTGATCATTTAAGAGCATGGTTTCATGGAAGAGGTCTCATGGTCTCATGTCTTATGGTAGAGGCTGCCATTTTTTACTCTGAGTCCATATATTTTCTATATCCCAATGACCTTCATTAGATCTGGCTTATATCTGTGTGTAGTCACCAAGTGTCCCTATTTTTGCAGATTGTCCTATTCCCCCACCCCATGGTCCATGGAATGTACTAATAGGCAGTCAGTTGCACACAGCAGGCTACCCATGAAGCACACAGGAACATTCAGGAATGTGCCCATCCAACCTTTCCAAGAGTGGTGGAAACCATGTCAGGTGAAGGTCTACTACATGGGCTCAGAAAATGGCTGCCTCCACTATGACCTGTAGAATGTCCTGCCAGGCAGTAAATTGCACACAGGCTGCCACAACAGGCTACCAATTGCACAGAAACATTCAGGAAAGTGCCCACCCAGCCTTTCCAAGGGTGGTGGAAATCATTTCAGGCGAAGGTCTCCTAGGCAATACATGGACTGTAAAATTGGCTGCCTCCACTATAACTGAACTAGATTCAAGATTTTTAGTACCCAATGTTTTATAATGCTGTAGATAGCGTTTTTGTAGTACGTTCCAAAGGCGTACACCAATGATGTGCCTAGCAGTGTCTGGGAGCCTTTTACCGACACTGCGCCCACTAAATATGTGAATGTGCTCCATCTAATTAGCTTTGTACGTCTGCCAAAAGCTCAGACAATGTATACATCGAGCTAAAAGAGATCCCATCAGGGTGTAAATATGGGAGTGGCCATTGATGACATGTTTTGACAGGTGCGGGTTCCATTTCCTTTAGCTGGCGAGTCACTGATCCAAAATGAACACGCGCACATCAAGTGCTGGCATGCTGGATGCGCCATGCTTGTTCCAGGTTGGTGACTCGCAAAGTGGTCGTTGCAAGGGTGAGGATGGAGATGACAACCCTGGAACCGGTACCTAGAAACAGAAGGCAGCAATGAGGGCTTCCATTTTTCTGTCCTGACTGCTTTCTTATACAAGAAATGTATAACTGTGCCTTCATATGATGACTTAATAAATCGGACAATATTTTATCATCTTCTGTTGTTTCAGTCTATTGCTTTTCTAGCCGTTTGATGTTTTATTGCTGATAGAGTTCTCTTATGGCAGAAGAAGTAGCAAACTCCATGCAAATATATAAAAGACACAAATGAATGCAACTCTGTAATCATTAATACATCATTAAATGTATTCATTAAATACAACCATGCAAGTACCTGAATGTGACCTAGTATCAGCCTCAGCAGGGCTGGAATGTGAGAGAAAGAAGCAGAACAGGGAGCCAATCAGTTCCTGTGCTGATAAGAAACAGAAGCGAGAAGAGAGCAACGTGAGATGAGCTTATCACTGTGCTGATTCTTCTTTTACTATCCAGTTTCAGGAAGACCTGGGCTCGAAGGGAGTGGGTTGAACGATGTTTGCAATTAGACTGATGACATTTAGAGACATAAAAAAGTACTGTGGGGAAATCTCTGGATTGAAGGTGCATATTGGGGGGGGGCTATTCATTTTTGGCTTTTTATTGGATGGCGTTCTGATTTAAGTATTAATGTACAACACTAGTCAAAACATTTTTTTTTCAAGTTTTGAATGGCTCGGGAAAGGGTTACAATCTCTGTCAAGTTTTTATTGCTGTCTGTGTCCCCATTTGGGGATCTAAATTCATTATTCTTGGGGTCCATTGGTCTTGGGGGTGATTGGTCCTGGTGATCATTGCTCCTGGTGATCATTGGTCTTGGGGATCATTGGTCCTGCAATCATTGGTCTTGGGGATCATTGGTCCTGGGGGTCATTGTTCTTGGGGATCATAAGTCATGAGAATCATTGGTCTTTGGGATCATTGATCTTGGTGATCATTGGTCCTGGGGATCATTGGTCTTGGAGATCATTGGTCATCAGAATCATTGGTCTTGGAGATCTTTGGCCCTGGGGCTCATTCCTGGTGATCATTGGTCTTGGAGATCATTGGTCCTGGGGATCATAGCTCTTGGGGGTCATTGGTCCTGGGAATCATTGGTCATGGGAATCATTGGTCTTTGGGATCATTGATCTTGGTGATCATAGGTCTTTGGGACCATTGGTCTTGGGAATCATTGGTCTTGGAGATCATTGGTCATGGTAATCATTGGTCTTTGGGGTCATTGATCTTGGTGATCATTGGTCTTGGGGTTCACTGGTCCTGGGGATCATTGGTCATGGGAATCGTTGGTCTTGGGGTCCATTGGTCTTTAGGGTCATTGTCCTGGGGTTCATTGGTCCTGGGGGTCATTGGTCATGGGAATCATTGGTCTTGGGTTCAATTTGTCTTGGGGAATCGATCTTTGGTCATGGGAATCATTGGTCTTAGAGTCCATTGGTCTTGAATGTCATTGGTCCTGGGGATCATTGGTCTTGGAGATTATTGATCATGGAAATCATTGGTTTTGAGTCATTGGTCTTGGGGATCATAGGTCTTGGGGGTTGGGGGTCATTGGTCCTGGGGATCATTGCTCTGTGAGATCATTGGTCATGAGAAACATTGACCTTGGGGTCGATCATTGGTCTTGGGAGATCATTGATCTTGTGGTCCATTGGTTTTGGGGATTACTGGTCCTAGGAATCATTGATCATGGGAATCATTGGTCTTGGGGGGTCATTGGTCTTGGGGACCATTGCCATCAAGAGAGAATGTGAGGGAGGAATCCAACATTTTATAATGGTCACCGAATGTGGAGTAAGGGGGAGATATTCTGATAGGCATACCTGTTGGAGAGACTTCCTCTCACTTCCTGTTGTGTCTTTTGGGAAAGGAAATGCAACTCTTGATGGGAACTAAGACAGCAATAAAAAAAAACCTGAAAGAGGCTCTAACACTTCCTCATTCCAAAATTTAAAAATATTTTGGCTGATGTTACAGGGTTCTACTAAACACTACATTTGCAAAAAGAGGGCATGTGATATGACTCCATCATGGCTTTTGGAAAAGAGCACCCTTACCTGAGCATAAATCATATATTATGGGGTGTCTTCATGGCCCTAACTACTGGGTTCATTTGCAAACGTTTGAAGACATCTAAACCAGGAACAAAAAGTTTGTTTCCTTCAGTGTTGTGAGAGCTACTCCATGCTCTGGTCCTCCACGAGGTGTGCAGGAGAACACTATTTCTGATGACAACTGGGGATTTTCCTTACTTTGGAGGTATTTCCTCTTGATTCCTGTTTTGGCTATGGAACAGGAAGTGAAGGGAAATCTTCCAACAGGGGACACTAGTTCTGGTGACAATCAGGGATTCCTTCAATTTGGAGGGATTTTATATCACTTCCTGTTTTTTTTACAGAAAATGATAGGAAATATCCCCAATGAGACACAGATAGTAAAAAAAAATGACTGGGGTTATAACCCTCCCTTACTCTATCCAAAATGAAAGAAGAGAAGTTTTGTCTTTAGTACCACTTCTGGGATTTTTGTCCACATAGATTTACTTAAAATGCTCAACAAAGTAGCTTGAAGCTTGCTGAAATCTTTACAAGTCCTCTACAAAAGTTTGCTGTACACAGGTCAGCCTTGTGTACAGAGAACATCTCCTCTATAAGGCCTCATTCACACCTCAGCATTTTGTAGCTTGAAGCCCGAAGCTCCAAAACGCCGGAGGAGAAAAATTTCAAATTATTCTCTATGGAGTCGGTTCACATCTCCACTACAAGTCGCCTGAAGCCAAACACCTGGAGCCCCGAAAGAGTTCTGGTGCTTTTTTTGTAGCTTGAATTGGGCAGATTTGCACATTTTTGACGCATTTCTATTCCCATAGAAATGAATGTAAATACGCGATTTGCGAGTTTTTGTATGCATTCACGAGTTTTGTCAGCGCGTTTTTGTGCAATTTTCTGCTCAAATGCAAAAATGTAAAAAAAAAAATAAAAAATTGTAATATTATATGAATAAATAAATGTAAAATAAATACACAAATAAATTAAAATCATCATAAAAAAATAATAAATAAATAAAATACATCAATAATATGTCGTATCAAATAAACAAATAATAATTAACCACTAGCCTAATTAATATATATATAGATATCTATATATATATATATATATAGATATATATAGATATCTATATATATATATATATATAGATATCTATATATATATATATATATATATATATTAACCCCTTCCCGACCAGCCACCGCAGTTACACTGCGGCAGATTGGCTCCCCTGCGCAAGCCGTCGCAGTTTGCGCGCGCCTGCTAAAGCTTTTTAAAAGAGCTGACTTTAAAAAGCTATGACGGCTCGCGCAGGGGAGCCAAACTGCCGCAGTATTATACTGGTCGGGGAGGGGTTTATATATATATATATATATATATATATATATATATATATATATATTTTTTTTTTTTTAAGGTTAGGGGTTAATTGTTATTTATTTATTTGATAGGACATATTATTGATGTATTTTATTTATTTATTTATGATGATTTTTAGTTATTTGTGTATTTATTTTACATTTTTTTATTTATATATTATTACTATTTTTTTTAACATTTTTGCAAAAAATTTGCACAAAAACGCGCGACAAAACACGTGAATGTGCACAAAAACTCGCAAATCGCGTACAATAAATGTAAAATAAATACACAAAAAACTAAAAATCATCATGAATAAATAATAAATAAATAAAATACATCAATAATATGTCATATCAAATAAATAAATAATAATCAACCCCTAACCTTAAAAAAAAATATATATATATATTTATTCCCTTCCCCACCAGCCGCCGCAGTTATACCTGAGCTAGCCATCAAAGCTGTACGTCGGCTCTTTTTAAAAGCTTTAGCAGGCGTGCGCAGCATGTCCCCGGAGCCAATGCGTGTGTCCGGTGGGCGCGATGAGCGCTGGGCACCGGCGATCGCTCGTGACAGAGTGAGAACCGGGATCTGTAAGTGTAAGCACACAAATCCCGGTTCTCTCAGGGGAGAGGAGACAGATTGTGAGCTCCTACTAAGTAGGAACACCAATCAGTCTCCTCCCCTAGTCAGTCCCCTCCCCACCACAGTTAGAACACACCCAGGGAACACAGTTAACCCCTTGATAGCCTCCTAGTGTTAACCCCTTCCCTGCCGGTGACATTTACACAGTAATCTCTGATCGCTGTATAAATGTTACTGGTCCCAAAATAATGTCAAAAGTGTCCGATCTGTCCCTTGCAATGTTGCAGTCACGATAAAAATCGCAGATCGCCGCCATTACTAGTAAAAACAAAAAAAAAATAATAAAAATGCCATAAATCTATCCCCTATTTTGTAGACGCTATAACTTTTGCACAAACCAATCAATATATGCTTATTGCGATTTTTTTTACCAAAATAATGTAGAAGAATACGTATCGGCCTAAACTGATGAAGACATTTTTTTTTTTTTTAATTTGGGATATTTATTATAGCAAAAAGAACAAAATATTGTGTTTTTTTCAAAATTGACGCTCTTTGTTTATAACGCAAAAAAAATAAAAACCTCAGAGGTGATCAAATACCACCAAAAGAAAGCTCTATTTGCGGGGAAAAAAAGGACGTCAAGCTATTTTTTTCCCCTTTTGGGAAAAAGGTTTTACATAAATAAATAAAAGCTGGTCATTGTAAGCACCCCTTGCCAGTGTTAGGTGGTTTGTCCCATTCCACTGATTTGTGGAATGGGACAAACTGTTTGTCCCATTTAAACTGATACATTCTGCTCGAGAGCTTGTGCTTTTGAAAAACAACAGACTTACTGGCTGGATCACCAGATGAAAATAAAAAGAAAATCCAAAAAGAAAAAAAATGAATGCAGCCGTCACATCTAAGAATTGGTAAGCTGCAGCCTCACCAGCACCCATCAAATGCAGCCTCACCAGCATCCATCAATGCAGCCTACCAGTGCCCATTAAATGCAGCCTCACCAGTGCCCATTAAATGCAGCCTCACCAGTGCCCATTAAATGCAGCCTCACCAGCGTCCATCAATGCAGCCTCACCAGTGCCCATCAAATGCAGCCTCACCAGCGCCCATCAATGAATGTTTGCTTGCTTCCATTCATTTGGGAGTCGGGACACAGACACAGTTCTCCACCGCCGCTGTGCCTCTGACACTATGTGTGAATGGAGCGGCGGCAGCCTGCTGATGCTGAGACTTAGTTGCTTGCTGCAGAGAGAAGGGAGTAGGAACACCAGTGGCTGAGCACCCTAGGCAGCAGGGCGCCCTAGGCGGCTGCCTAGTTTGCCTAGTGGTAGCACCGGCCCTGCTTGGCTCGCCCCCCCTCATCGGATTTCAGTCCTTCAGTCACATATGGGTGTCCTCTACTGTTTTCAGAAAGCTATGTACAGCTCTTTCTACCAGCCATGATCTGCCTGTATTGCATAGAGGAGCACAGAGACCCAGTGGTGACATCACCAGTTCTCAGATAAGGTATGTAATGAATACGGAAAGGTTTTACGTAATACATTTTTGTAAGCTTGCTGGTCAGGAGGGAGGAATTAGAGAAGGCAAAAGATTAAACTTCAGCTTTAAACCTTCATTCAGCCCCCCCTGTTAATGTACTCCGGTTCTGTGGAATGGTACAAGGAGATAAACACAGCTGTTTTTTAAAGCACAGATACAAATACATATATGAAAATATTTACAGGCCGGGGATTATATACATTCAACGAGGAGATAAAGCAGAACTCTGGCCAAAGTCTTGGATAGAGTGGAGATGGGTTAGGCTGACCATACACTATACAATCTGATTGTACAATCTCCTTTAGATCTACCATCAGCTATGTAGTGCAAGAGCCTGTCTGATATGATACTATGGAAATGAATTCATTAGGTTTGACCTCATATTTCATAGTTTTGCTAAAACTAAAAGAAATTTTAATTATATTATCAGTGGTGGCTGGTGGTAAATTTTTTTTTTTTTTTGGGGGGGGGGGGGGGACAAACAATGCACCCACAGCTACCCCCCCCCCCACCCCCCGATTGGTCACCAGCTCCGCACTTACCCCATCTAGGTCATGGGCAGCACTTCCTCCAGGTGATGAACGGTGGCCTCCCCTGCATATCCTCCTCCTCGGCATCACGGTGGTTCCCCTGTGCGTCTCCTCCCTCCTCCTCCTAGGCGGCCAATAGGATCACTTCTCCTCTCAGCCAATCGGGTGGCTGGTCTCAGGACCTGCTTCCTGATTGGCCAGGAGACAAATCAGGAAGGCAATAGCGAAGATTAATTCGCTATTGTCACACAACTGGGTGGACTCAGCACTGCGCCCTGAGCCCACCCTTTTTTGAAGCCTCAGGCTCTAATCATGTGCTTCCAAAAAAAAATAAACCCAACTGGAAACCATGCCCTGCATTACGGGCCGCCACTGTATATTATTATTATAATATAAAATACTATTATTATACTATTATTATTTTTTATTAATGCATTACAGGCTGCCACTGTATATTACTATTGTTATTATATTATTATTATTATTATATTATTATTATTTTAATTTGTTTGTTTCATACATTGTTATTGAGTGAACATACGAAAAAACATTTATAATTATATGATATCATAAACCACTTGAAGACCAAACCTTTTCTGGCCCTTTTTGTCTAAATCAGTATTTTTTGCTAGAAAATTACTTATAACTCCCACACATTATATATTTATATATATATATATATATATATATATATATATATATATATATATATATATATATATATATATATATATATATATATATATACATATATATATATATATATATATATATATATATATATATATATATATATATATATATGCTGTATATATATATATATATGCTGTATATATATATATATATATATATATTTTTTTTTAGCAGAGACCCTAGGGAATAAAATGGCAATCCTTGCAATGTTTTATGTCACACGGTATCTGCAAAGCCATTTTCCAAAAAGTATTTTTTTGGAAAAAATATATTTAATGAATAATAAGAAAAAAAACACACAATATATTTACCCCAATTTTTTTGTATAATATGAAAGATGATATTATGCCGAGTAAATAGATTCCTAACATGTCATGCAATTATTATTATTATTATACAGGATTTTTCTAGTGGCAACAGTTTGTGCAGCGCTTTACAATGCTGCATTACAGGCCACCACTGTATATTACTATTATTATTATATTATTGTTATTTTTTATTTCATACATTTTTATTGAGTGAACATATGAAAATCGTACAACTTATTAGTATTATTTTTTTTTTTTTATATATTATTATTATTACACTCCCTTGGCCTTCGTGATTCTGCTTTATCCTGGTTCTCCTCCTACCTATCTCAGCGCACTTTCAGTGTCACTTACAATTCTATCTCCTCCACTCCTCTTCCTCTTTCTGTTGGGGTACTCCAAGGCTCCGTCCTTGGGCCCCTCTTATTCTCGCTCTACACCTCTTATCTGGGCCAGTTGATAACCTCCCATGGCTTCCAATACCACCTCTATGCCGATGACACCCAGATCTATCTCTCCACTTCTCAACTCACCCCCTCAATCTCCTCACGGATCTAAAACTTACTGAATGACATATCGGTATGGATGTCACACCACTTCCTCAAGCTTAATCTTTCTAAAACTGAGCTTGTTATATTTCCTCCTTCCTGGTCCCCCTCCTGTGACTTCACCATTAATATCAACAGCACAACCATTGGTCCCTCCACACATGCCAGGGTCCTGGGTGTAATCCTTGACTCTGACCTCTCCTTCAGCCCCCATATCCAATCACTGGCTAAATCCTGCCGTCTTAACCTCCGCAACATCTCCAGAATTCAACCCTTCCTGACTAATGACACTGCAAAGCAACTTATTCACTCCTTGATTATTTCCCTCCTCGACTACTGCAACTCTCTCCTTAATGGCCTACCCTTAAGCAGGCTCCTCCCCCCTTCTGTCTATTATAATTGCTGCTGCTAGACTAATACACCTCACTAATCGATCTGTGACTGCTGCTCCTCTCTGTCAATCCCTTCACTGGCTTCCCCTACTCCACCGTGTAAAATTCAAAATGCTAACCATAACATACAAGGCCATTCACAACATTGCCCCCATCTACATCACCAACCTCATCTGCAGATATCGCCCAAATCGTCCCCTCCGCTCCTCCCAGGACCTCCTGATCTCTAGCTCCCTTGTTACCTCCTCCCATGCTCGCCTTCAGGACTTCTCCAGAGCCTCTCCCATCCTCTGGAATTCCCTACCCCAGTATATCCAATCAGACCCTACCCTGTCCACCTTTAGGAGATCCCTGAAAACTCATTTATTCAGGGAAGCCTACCCCACACCCACATAACTGTCCCTGAGCCACCCCCATCAAATCCTTCTTTGCAGCTATTGCCTTTTGTACCACCACCCCCTCCCTTTAGAATGTAAGCTCTACGAGCAGGGCCCTCCTGTACCTTTTGCTTTAAAAAGAAAAAAAAAATGTTTACTTCTACCCTAGATCGGAAGCGATGGTCCTTCAAGGCCATAGAGGCTATCAGAGACGACTTGGTCTGTGTCCTGCTCTGTGACCAGCTGGCCACACCATCCGATTGTTTCTCGGACGTGCCAGTGAAAGAGGTAAGCTTGAGAAACACCGGCAAGCTCAGAGTGGTGGGGGGGGGGGGGAGGGGTGAAGATGGCCTCCTGCCATCTTCTGAAAGTGATCCAGTGGTTAATGAGCCAATCGGATCGCTTTTATGTGAAAGCCAGACGCCAGCTGAAAAAATAATATTGGGGTTGTGGCTGGTAGCTTCAGACATAACCCCGGTAAACCATTTGCAACCCGCAATGTGTATGGCAAGTGGTTAATATTATTATTATTATTATTATTATAGTACTGTAATTGTGTTGTCCCCCTTATACATTGTAAAGCGCTGCGTAAACTGTTGGCGCTATATAAATCTTGTATAATAATAATAATAATAATAATATTTTTTTTTTTATATTTTTTTATAATATTAATAAAATTATATGATATCATAAACCACTTGAAGACAAAAACCTTTTCTGGCACGTATATATATATACATACACACTGTATATATATATATATATATATATGTATATATATATATATATATATATATATATATATATATATATATATATATATATATATATATATATATATATATATATTTTTTTTTTTTTTTTAGCAGAGACCCTAGGAAATAAAGTGGCAATCCTTGCAATGTTTTATGTCACACGGTATCTGCACAGCGGTTTTTCAAAAGCTGTTTTTTTGAAAAAATATATTTAATGAATAAAAAGAAAAAAAAAAACTACACGATACATTTACCCCAATTTTTTTGTATAATATGAAACATGATGTTATGTTGAGTAAATACGGTAGATACCTAACAAGTCATGCTTTAAAATGGGGCACACTCATGGAATTATTATTTATCTATTATTTATCTAGCGGCAACAGTTTGCGCAGCGCTTTACAATGTAGAGGGTGGACAGCACAATTACAATACGTTCAATGCAGAGAGAGAAAGAAAGAGAAGGGACAAAAAAAAAAGAGAAGGGAGGGCAACAAACTACGGTACTTAAAAATCTCCATAGGCAACACTTTAAAAATGTACAGGTTACCAGTTTAGAGTTACAGAGGAGGTCTAGTGCTAGAATTACTGCTCTCACTCTAACATTTGTGGCGATACCTCACATGTGTGGTGCGAACACCGTTTACATATGCGGGTACGACTTATGTATGCAGTGGCTTCTGCATGCGAGCACGGAGGGATGGAGGCGCTTTACGTTTTCTTTCTCATTTATTTATTTTTTTAAAAAACTGTGCCTTTCATTTTTTTTTGGATAACTTTTATTCGTATTACGAGAAATGTAAACATCCCCCTTGTAATAGAAATAAGGATGACAGGTCCTCTTTATGGAGAGATCTGGGGTCAAAAAGACCGCAAATCTCTCCTTTACTTTTAAAGGCAAATGATCAAAAAAAAAAATCTTTTGCTTTAAAAAGAAAAAAAAAATGTTTACTTCTACCCTAGATCAGAAGCGATGGTCCTTCAAGGCCATAGAGGCTATCAGAGACGACTTGGTCTCTGTCCTGCTCTGTGACCAGCTGGCCACACCATCCGATTGTTTCTCTGACGTGCCAGTGAAAGCGGTAAGCTTGAGAAACACCGGCAAGCTCAGAGTGGTGGGGGGGGGAGGGGTGGAGGGGTGAAGATGGCCTCCTGCCATCTTCTGAAAGTGATCCAGTGGTTAATGAGGCAATCGGATCGCTTTTATGTGAAAGCCAGACGCCAGCTGAAAAAATAATATCGGGGTTGTGGCTGGTAGCTTCAGACATAACCCCGGTAAACCATTTGCAACCCGCAATGTGTATGGCAAGTGGTTAATATTATTATTATTATTATTATAGTATATTACTAGGCATATAAATATTATTATTTTTTCTTTATATGGTATGGCAATGTAATCACCCAAGTTTTCGGTCTATTCTTGTGCATTCTTATGCACAAATTGGTATTTTTTTTTTTTTTTTTTACCGGTCTTTGAACTGAATGCCTTCTAATCTCATCTTTCTCTGATCGTGCGCTGCATGATTGAACCGCGTCCGGCACCTAGTAGGAGAACCGGCCCTCACAAAAAAAAAACATAAAACCTCCGAAAAAATTCAGGAGCTGCCGTCCCACCATTGACATGCAAATACCCTGAAAAGAGCTTTGGGCAAGGCTGACAAGAATGGCGAGAAGTAATTACGTCAGGTTTGGCTGCGTTTCTCCATACACCGCGGCGGCGCTCACTCCTATGGAAACCCACCGACGCTCTGAAGAATGAAATGAACCCAAAGAGAGGAGAGACTGAAGCTGAACGGCTCACGGCTTCATTTGTATTTCATTATCGGCGGCTAATCGGCGGAGGAATGCTCTGACATTCGGATGAAAGGATTCGGGGAGCGTTGAAGCCCAACAGTAGAATGAGCTGAAATGAAATTAAAGGCCTATTTGAAACACATTTTTAAATGGTTTACCAAAAAAAAAAAAAAAAAAAAAACAATAATTTTTTTAAAGGAACATGGCAATTAAAATGGAAACATTTTGTTTTTAATGTTAGGAAACATTGTACCCACTAGGTGTCCCGGTGTCCCGTACCCTAGGATCACCCTTATTGGAGTTAGTCAGCACTCACCACTGAAAGCTCTGTCCATATCCTTCATTGAAATCTGAAAACACAGCCAAAATGAACCCTACTTCAAAGGACCACCTACTGAAGCCACACTGATACATACCGCATAGATGCCAACTGTTCCGGATTTTCCGGGACAGTCCCGCATCTAGGTGCTCTGTCCTGGGCTCTGTCCTTGGATCACAGCAACCCTCTTATTTGAGTTACTGAGCACCCACCAGTGAAATCTCTGTCCATATCCTTCATTTAAACCTAAAAACACAGCCAAGGAGCCAAGGTATCCCCTGGTTCTAAGGACCGCCTACTGAAGCCACACCCATACATATGGCAAAGATCCCAACTGTTCCAGATTCACCGGGACAGTCCCTCACCTTAATTCCCTGTCCCAGGCTGTTTCCTGGGATCAAAGCGTCACCTTTATTTGAGTTACTGAGCACCCACCCACAAAATCTCTGTCCATATCCTTCCTTTAAATCTGAAAATACAGCCAAAGTGTCCCCTGGTTCTAAGGACCATCCACTAAAACTACACCGATATATACTGCATAGACCCCAGCTGTTCCAGATTTGCCAGGACAGTCAGAAATTCTAGCTGCTCTGTCCCGGGCTCTGTCCTGGCATCACAGCACCCCTCTTATTTGAGTTACTGAGCACCCACCAGTGAAATCTCTGTCCATGTCCTTTATTTAAACCTAAAAACACAGCCAAGGAGCCAATGTTTCCCCTGGTTCTAAGGACCGCCTACTGAAGCCACACCCCTACATACTGCAAAGATCCCAACTGTTCCAGATTCACCAGGACAGTCCCTCATCTAAGTTCTCTGTCCCAGGCTGTGTCCTGGGATCAAAGCATCACCTTTATTAGAAGTACTGAGCACCCACTAGTGAAATCTCTGTCCATATCCTTAATTGAAATCTGAAAATACAGCCAAAGTGTCCACTGGTTCTAAGTACCATCTACTGAAGCCACACTCAAACATACTGCATAGGTGCCAAGAGTTCCAGATTCACTGGGACAGTCCCGCATCTGGGTTCTCTATCCCGGGCTGTGTCCTGGGATCACAGCATCACCTTTATTTCATTTGCTGATGATGAGCAGTAACTTAAGAAAGGGTATATAACTGAGAGGATCGCAGCCACTAGTAGGCAGTTCCCACGTCTAGGTGCTCTGTCCGAAGCTCTGTCCTGGAAACATGGCATCACCTTTATTTGAGTTACTGAGCACCCACCAGCGAAATCTCTGTCCATATCCTTAATTTAAATCTGAAAACACAGCCAAAGTGTCCCCTGGTTCTAAGGACCATCTACTAAAACTACACCAATATGTATTGCATAGATCCCAACTGTTCCAGATTTGCCAGGACAGTCACAAATTCTAGGTGCTCTGTTCTGGGCTCTGTCCTGGCATCACAGCACCCCTCTTATTTGAATTACTGAGCACCCACCAGTGAAATCTCTTTCCATATCCTTCATTAAAAACCAAAAACAAAGCCAAGGAGCCAAGGTGTCCCCTGGTTCTAAGGACCGCCTACTGAAGCCACACCCCTACATACTGCAAAGATCCCAAGTGTTCCAGATTTACCGGGACAGTCCCTCATCTGGGTTCTCTGTCCCAGGCTGTGTCCTGGGATGAAAGCATCACCTTTATTTGAGTTACTGAGCACCCACTAGTGAAATCTCTGTCCAGATCCTTAATTGAAATCTAGAAATACAGCCAAAGTGTCCACTGGTTCTAAGTACCATCTACTGAAGCCACACTCAAACATACTGCATAGGTGCCAAGAGTTCCAGATTCACTGGGACAGTCTCGCATCTGGGTTCTCTGTCACGGGCTGTGTCCTGGGATCACAGCATCACTTTTATTTGAGTTACTGAGCACCCACCACCGAAATCTTTGTCCATATCCTTCATATAAATCTGAAAACACAGCCAAATTGTCCCCTGGTTCTAAGGACCACCTACTGAAGCTACATCAATACATACTGCACAGGAGCCAACTGTTTCAGATTCAATCTGAGTTCTCTGTTCTGGACTGTGTCCTGGGATCACAGCATCACCTCTATTTGAGTTACTGAGCACCTACCAGTGATATCTCTGTCCATATCCTTCATTTAAAACCAGAAACCAGGAAGCAGGACCCCCTGATGAAAGCCACACCTGTACAAACCACATAGATGGCAACTATTTGTTGGGGCAGTCTTACATCTAGGCGCCCTGTCCCAGGCCATGTCCTGGGATCACAGCATTAAACCTTTTTTGAGTAACTCAAGAAAGGGTATTAACTGAAGGTACTGGAGCCATTGGAAGGAGGTTTCCAGCATAATTAGAGGTGAAAAAGTGGGCATGGCCTGGGTGAAGCCACCTAGAAAGTGGGTGTGATTTAAGGCAGGAGCAGCTGGAAGGTGGGCATGTTAAGTGTGTGCTCTTGGTGGAGACTTGGACAAATATGTTGGCAAGTATGGCACTGACTAGATAATGGATGAACTGCGAAAAACTGTGCAAGTTCAAGCATTTTCACCTTTTTTTATCCTTCATCCTTTCATTGTTTGTATATTTCTCAATAGTGCCACAGCAACCTACCCAATGGTTCCCATATTGCACTGTGGTGTCATCAAAAGGTAACTATACAGCACTGTATTTCCTTTGAAATTGCATGTGAGACTATTAAAATATTTCCATATTGCACTGTGGCACCATTAACAGATGCCATACTACACTGTGGTACCATCAGCGGGTAACCATATTGCTCTGTTGTACCATCAACAGGTGCCCATATTGCACTGTGGGACTATGGAGGGATGCCAACATTGGACTGTGAGACCATCCTTAGATGCCCACACTGCATTGTTTTACCATTGACAGCTTTCCATATAGTACTTTAGTATTATCAACAATTAAGCCCATACTGGACTGTGGTTGCATGAACAGGTAACCATATTGCACTGTGGTACCATTGACAGGTACCCATATTACACTGTGGGGCTACGGAGATACTTCCATATTACACTGTGGTATCATCAACAGGTAACCGTATAGCACTATAGTACAATCAACAACTGCTCATCTGCATTTTGGCACCATCAACAGGTGCCCATATTGCACTGTGGGACTCTTAAAATATTTCCATTTTACACTGTGGGACTATTGAAATATCTCCATATTGCACCGTGGGGCTCTTGAAATAGTTCCACATTGCTCTGTGGTACTATTAAGCTATTTCCATATTGCACAGTGGCACCATCAAAAGATGCCCATACTGCACTGTGGTACTATTAGTGGGTAACCGTATTGCTCTGTTGTACATATTGCACTGTGGGACTATGGAGGGATGCCGATATTGCACTCTGAGACCATTGAAAGGAGGCAATATTGCATTCCGGAACCATCAAGAGGTGCCCATGCCCTATAAGACCACTGCAAGTTTCTTTTTTGCACTGTGCAACAACGGGGAGGTGCCCATATTGCACTATGGGACTACTGAGAAGTGCCAGTATTGTACTGTGGGACCATTAGGCAGTGCCTGTTTTGTAGAGTGGGACGATCCACAGATACTGGTACACCGTAAGACCATTGACAGTTTCCTGTATTGCACAATGGGACCACCAAAAGATGTCCCTATTGCACAGAAGCAAGGAACGATGGAGCAGCACCCATATTGCACTGTGGGACTATAGAGTGGTGTCTGTAGGGTGTTGGGTAGGTGCAGCTTGGTGTGGCAGGCAGTAAGTACACAGAATCCCAATTTGCCAGAAACTATATATTGTAAATGTAGATCAACAGGTAACAGGCCCTGCGGGAAGTTCACCCATCTGGTGCCACTTACAACTGTACAGTGGAAAGACAGCAGTCGGAAGATTCTGGGATGTCGACAGCGTCTGCCACGAGGAGCAGAGTGCAGCCTGGCCAGTCCAACCCAAAGGGGAAGTTTGCTGATAAGGTTGACCTAGTCCCTGCTCTCTCCCTACTCCTCCAGAACCTTTTCCTATCACTCACCATTGTCCCTGACAGACGGGGAACCTGTCTCTACACTAGCCACCAGCAAGAAAGTGCGCCAAACCCAAGGCTCAGCGTCTTAAATAGACTCTGCCTGACCCAAGATGGCTGCCAAAGTCACACGGGGCATGACCATACAACCGGATCGCCGCCCTATGTGACTGAGGAAATCATAGAGGATCTCTTCTCAACTTCCTCCCCCTATCTGCATTGCTGCTGTGGTTGAGCGCCACCTATAGTGGAGAATACAGACTGCAACTGCATATATGCGAGGTGCCTATATTGCACTGTGAAATGCAGGGTTGCCTTTTGATCTCTGGCATATCGCTATATCAGTATTTATATACTACGCTCCCCCGGGTCCTCGGGGCTCCAGGTGATGCAGTAGCAAAATGATGACAAGGTGATGCCATGTATGACCATTACTTTGGTTCCTCTTATCACACAATTATCACACTTCATATCATGTGATCTGGTGACAGGTTCTCTTCGAAGCTGTCTCAAGCTGTACATCCATGCATCCAACATTAATGTCAATGACACGATTAGCACAAGCAGTGTGACCGTGGCACGTCAGCGAGGGACATTTTCCATATTCCTGGGGTGAGGGCTGCCCTATGCATTAGATATCTAGCAATGAGCAGCTGGGCATTCCAAACATCATATGTGTGCGGCCATAGAACTGTGATATAGAGGATCGGGTTCCTCTCAGGGGCATGCTGGGTAATCAGGCATGCCTGCTGCTTCACAATACTGTAGGATTAATGTGGACCTATTATTAAAATTTCCAATTCATGTCAATCCATAGAGATCACGGTAATGCCAGATCAGATTATTACTGTTTGTAAGAGAAAAAATACTTTTTCTTGCTAGGATAAATAAAACACTCAGTTCCTGGGCTCTATCATGTGACCCCAACGCCTCGGCTAAAATCACATTGTCTGTGGCTACCAGGAGCCCCGACTAGTTCTTCATGTCATTAGAGCAGAGGGTGCTAGAGGTTCCCTGAGCATGCTATAAACTGTTTTGCCTGTTGGATACGCTACAACTGACACCAAGAATCCTCTCGGATATCTGTAAGGTGACATTCCCCCCACTAATCATCTATGTAAGGGGTGTTCCTCCAAATGACAACCAATGTAAGAACCATTCTCCTCACTGACTACCAATATATGGAGCATTCTTCTCACTGACCACCAATCTAAGAAACAATCTTCCCACTGATCACCAATCTAAGGATCATTCTTCTCACTGATCACCAATGTAAGGATCATTCTTCTCACTGATCACCAATATATGGAGCATTCTTCTCACTGACCACCAATCTAAGAAACATTCTTCCCACTAAACCACCAATGTAAGGAGGCATTCTTCCCACTGATCACCAATGTAAGGAGCATTCTTCCCACTGATCACCAATGTAAGAACCATTCTCCTCACTGACCACCAATATATGGAACATTCTTCTCACCAACCACCAATATAAGGAGCATTCTTCTCACTGACCACCAATCTAAGAAACATTCTTCCCACTGATCACCAATGTAAGGAGCATTCTTCCCACTGATCACCAATGTAAGGAACATTCTTCCCACTGATCACCAATGTAATGAACATTCTTCTCACTGACCACCAATGTAAGGAACATTCTTCTTACTGATCACCAATGTAAGGAGCATTCTTCCCACTGATCACCAATGTAAGGAACATTCTTCTCACTGATCACCAACGTAAGGGGGATTCTTCCCACTGATCACCAATGTAAGGAACATTCTTCCCACTATTTACCAATTTAAGGGACATTCTTCCAACTGACCACAAATGTAAGGAACACTCTTCTCACTGATCACCAATGTAAGGAACATTCTTCCGACTGATCACCAATGTAAGGAGCATTCTTCTCACTGATCACCAATATAAGGAACATTCTTCCCACTGATCACCAATGTAAGGAACATTCTTCTCACTGTTCACCAATGTAAGGAACATTCTTCTCACTAATCACCAATGTAAGGAGCATTCTTCTCACTGATCACCAATGTAAGGAACATTCTTCTCACTAATCACCAATGTAAGGAGCATTCTTCTCACTGATCACCAATGTAAGGAACATTCTTCTCACTGATCACCAATGTAAGGAACATTCTTCTCACTAATCACCAATGTAAGGAGCATTCTTCTCACTGATCACCAATGTGAGGAACATTCTTCCCACTGATCACCAACGTAAGGGGGATTCTTCCCACTGATCACCAATGTAAGGAGCATTCTTCCCACTGATCACCAATATTTGCTCACTTCATTTGTTTTCTGTATATTCATAAATGTTTCATTTTATTATTCCAGAAAATCATTTGGTTGTATAGAGGACGAAGACCCCTACATTGGCGGTGTTCGGTGAAAAGACAGCCTCCATACGGTGGTGGTCCGAATGCCCTTCCAGGGATGGTACTAACCTTGTCATTGGACTTGGTGGATGCACTGTCCTGACATTTGAGGACCTCATGAAATGCAATAGGCAGTCAGAACATCATTTGTTTTTAAGTTTTACTTTACTTTATTTAGTAAAAAAAATTCTTATTAAACACCACCAAAAGAAAGCTCTATACGTCTCAAAAAATTATATAAAAATTAATTTGGGTATACCAGAGGTCTCCAAACTTTCAAAACAAAGGGACAATTTGCTACCATTCAAGCCAAATTGTGCCGGACTGTGGCCAGTGGGAGTAGAATATGCCCTGGAATTAGTGGGAGTAAACAATGGCATAGGTCTGGAGATCATTGGGAGTTGGTGTCAGTGGGAGGAATAGTGCCCCATCGTTGGTGTCAGTGGAAGAAATAGTGCCTCATCATTGGTGTCAGTGGGAGGAATAGTGCCCCATCATTGGTGTCAGTGGGAGGAATAGTGCCCCATCATTGGTGTCAGTGCAAGAAAAAGTGCCCCATCATTGGTGTCAGTAGAAGAAATAGTGCCCCATCATTTGTATCAGTGGGAGCAATAGTGTCCCATCATTGGTGTCAGTGGGAGGAATAGTGCCCCATCATTGATGTCAGTCCAAGAATAGTGCCCCATGATTGGTATCAGTGGGAGAAAAAATGCCTCATCATTGCTGTTAGTGGGAGGAATAGTGCCCCAACATTGGTGTCAGTGGGAGGAATAGCACCCCATCCTTGGTGTCAGTGGGAGGAATAGTGCCCTATCATTGGTATCAGTGGGAGTAATAGTGCCCCATCATTGGTGTCAGTGGAAAGAATATTGCCCCATTATTGGTGTGAGTTGGGCAAAGCGTGCCTTATATCAGTGGCAGGAATAGTGCCCCAAGGGCCAGATAAAGACAAGCAAAGGGCCACATCCAGCCTGTGGGCCGCAGTTAGGAGACCTCTGGGGTATACTAATGCATGACCGAGTAAACTATCACAGAACTGGTGTAACTAGCCGGATCACCAAGTGAAAATAAAGGAAAAAGAAGCCACAAGAAAGAAAACGAATGCAGTCACCACAGATAGAGATTGATAAGATACAATACATTACATTTTTATTCTTGAGTTTAAATACACTTAAAATTTCTAGTTTTTTTTTGTTTTTCAAAATTTTCTGGGATTATGGATCGAGTGGATAACCTCGAATTATTATCATTAGATGGCGTATGTTATTACTATACATTGAGGAATGCCCAGCTTTT
Organism: Aquarana catesbeiana; assembly: GCF_042186555.1. NCBI lineage: Eukaryota > Metazoa > Chordata > Amphibia > Anura > Ranidae > Aquarana > Aquarana catesbeiana. The sequence goes on from NC_133336.1 coordinate 195,976,440, forward strand.
ACTGTGTTTATAAACAAGGGATAAAAGTGTCCCGAGGAACGTAAAGAACGTTGTAGGGTCACCTCTGGCCGTCAGCATATCTTCACGGCCTTTCGCGTCTTAAGTATCCGGACGACACACATGCTACGTGACCAAGAACATTTGTAGACCACTTGTAACATGTTAGTACCCTAATGACTGCAAGGAGGACGTAGCCTGCTGACAGGTTCCTCCATCATCCGGTGATCCCGAGGAATTGTCACCCACCACTGATCATTAGAAGGGAATGTCACGAGGCACGAGGTATATTTTATATTTACAGTGCTTCACTGATGCAAGATCCTTGCAACTTGCTTGAGCTTATTTTCAGCTATGAAAACATAAGCAGGAATTCGATCTGTTCCATCACATGATAAGAAGGCTTACACCGGCCTCCTGGCTTCTGCCATTTCCATGTGTGTCCTATGACAAAGCAAGTTTAGATTTATTTAGGGCGCTGTGACTTTCAAACGCTCCTCTGTCATATACTGTACTATTATTCGAGCAATGAAGTTATATTTAGAATGCTCTGGGATAGTCGGGAGTCGGGACTGATTGGAAACTTTCTGAGAACATTTAAAGGGCCATAAAATGAGAAAATAGGGAAAGTATCTGGCCATGATGTTGGCCGGATAAGGTCCACCAGCCCTTTAGGCTTCTCTGCTGGTCTCATCACCAACCTATTGTTTAATTGTCCTACTTTGTAACCAAATTCCCCTGTCCATCTTTACTTCTCAGCTGACCCTCTTTTATTTAGCTCTTCCCAGTTCTGTAGCCCAATTTATTAGACAAAGACTCTGGAGATTGAGATTCAGAGACAGAGGACCATCCATGAATTATCTATCTCTCTCATTCAGTCTCCTTTCCAACCCTCACTGGTATTTTTTTCTTATTTCATCCTCCTCTCTCCCTCCGTTCTTTTTCTTTTCTTCTCTTTCTCATTCCTTCCTCCCTTCTGTCCTTTCATTCTTCTCTCTCCTTCCAACTACCTTATTTCTTTCCTTCTACCTTTCTTCCTTCATCTCCTTCCCTCTCCTCCTTCCTTTTTTCCCTCCACCGCCTCCTTATTCTTTCCTGCCTTCCTTCCTTTTTTCTTTCCTCCCTCAATTTCTTTCTTCCCTCCCTCCTTTACTCCCTTCTTTATTCCTTCCTCCCTCTTCTCCCTCCCTCCTTCCTTTCATGCTACTCTCCCTCGCTCCCTTACCTCCTTCCTTATTTCCTTCCAACCTCCCTCCCTTTGCTCCTTCCATATTTCCTTCCTCCCTCTGTTTCTTCCTTTCCTCTCTTCCAGCTACTTTTCCTCCTTTCCAACCTTCCTATCTTATTTCTTTCCTCCCACCTTCCTTTCATCATTCCTTCACCTTTCCTTTCTTCTTTTTCTTCCACTTTCCCTTCCCTTCTTTCTTATTTGCTTCTACCCTCTCTCTTCCCTCCATCTTTCCTTTATTTCTTCTTCATATTTCCTCACTCCCTCCATTCCTCCTTTCTTTTCCTTTCTGTCTTCCTCTCTTCCCTTCTTCCATGCTTCCTTTTCTTGTCTTAGTGCCCCCTTGCATCGAGAAATGCCCACCAGAATACTCCCCTTACATCAAAGAGCACCGATCAGAGTCCCCCTTACATCCAGGAGTACCCATCAGAGTCCCCCCTTAGATCAAAGAGTGCCGACCGGAGTCCCCCTTAAATCCAGGAGTGTGCATCAGAGTCCTCCTTACATATAGAAGTGCCCATCAGAGTCCCCCCTTGGATCAAAGAGTGCTGATCAGAGTTCCCCTTAAATTCAGAAGTGCCCATCAGAGCCCCCTTACATCTAGGAGTGCCGATCAGAGTCCCCCCTTACATCCAGGTGTGCCCATCAGAGTCACCCATACATCTATCTGTGCCAGTCAGAGTCCCCCTTACATCTAGAAGTGCCCATCAGAGTCCCCCTTACATCCAGGAGTGCCGATCAGAGTCCCCCTTACATCCAGAAGTGCCCATCAGAGTCCCCCTTACATCTAGAAGTGCCCATCAGAGTCCCCCTTACATCCAGGTGTGCCCATCAGAGTCACCCTTACATCTATAGGTGCCCATTAGAGTCCCCCTTACATCCAGGAGTGCCCATCGGAGTCCCCCTTACATCTAGAAGTGCCCATCAGAGTCCCCCCTTACATCCAGGTGTGCCCATCAGAGTCACCCTTACATCTATAGGTGCCCATCAGAGTCCCCCTTACATCCAGGAGTGCCCATCAGAGTCCCGCTTACATCTAGAAGTGCCCATCAGAGTCCCCCCTTACATCCAGGTGTGCCCATCAGAGTCACCCTTACATCTATAGGTGCCCATCAGAGCCCCCCTTAAATCCAGAAGTGCCCAACAGAGTCCCCCTTACATCCAGGTGTGCCCATCAGAGTCACCCTTACATCTAGAAGTGCCCATCAGAGTCCCCCTTACATCCAGGAGTGCCCATCAGAGTCCCCCTTACATCTAGAAGTGCCCATCAGAGTCCCCCTTACATCTAGAAGTGCCCATCAGAGTCCCCCTTACATCCAGGCATGCCCATCAGAGTCCCCCTTACATCTAAAAGTGCCTATCAGAGTCCCCCTTACATCCAGGAGTGCCCATCAGAGTCCCCCTTACATCTAAAAGTGCCTATCAGAGTCCCCCTTACATCCAGGAGTGCCGATCAGAGTCCCCCTTACATCTAGGAGCACCGATCAGAGTCCTCCTTATATCCAGGAGTGCCCATCAGAGTCCCCCTTACATTCAGGAGCACCGATCAGAGTCCTCCTTATATCCAGGAGTGCCCATCAGAGTCCCCCTTACATCCAGGAGTGCCCATCAGAGTCCCCCTTACATCTAGGAGCACCGATCAGAGTCCTCCTTATATCCAAGAGTGCCCATCAGAGTCCCCCTTACATTCAGGAGCGCCGATCAGAGTCCTCCTTATATCCAGGAGTGCCCACCAGAGTCCCCCTTACATCCAGGAGCGCCGATCAGAGTCCCCCTTACATTCAGGAGTGCCCATCAGAGTCCCCCCTTAGATCAAAGAGTGCTCATCTGATCCCCCTTACATCCAGGAGTGCCCATTAGAGTCCCCCTTACATCTAGGAGTGCTCATCTGATCCCCCTTACATCCAGGAGTGCCCATCAGAGTCCCCCTTACATCCAGGAGTGCCCATCAGAGTCCCCCTCATATCCAGAAATGTCGATCAGAGTCCCCCCTTACATCCAGGAGTGCCCATTAGAGTCCTCCCTGACATTCTGAAGCTATAATAGAGGAATTTACTTTGAGATGAAGATTAGCAAGGCAAGGGGCCCCTTAGTGGTTTTTGCTGTGGGGCCCCACTACACACACTTACAGCCTTACTGTTGAAATGAATGTCAATGGACTCCAGTGTTTTAAAAGCTCCTCACCAAACGGCACTGAATGAACGTTTGTTTCTATAGTCACCCAGTAACACCCGGCACGGCCTCCTCTCCGCACACGGCTCCCGTAGATAGCGCAGGTATTTTTAGCTGACACTGGCTCAATTGATTGCTGCTATTTTAAATCTTTTCTTAGTTTAGACCAGGAAACTCTCCTACAACCGAACGAGACTGCGCAAAAATCAACGCAGAGCTTGCCCGCCGCTTGGACAAGAAACGTTAACTTCTACTTAAAATAGCAATAAAAAATGATTAAATAAAATTAAATAAACAATTAACGGCAATTCTGGGTGTCTGCGCTTTTCTGTCAGTGTCTAGAAAGCGTCAATTTTGCGCTCGTTCCCAATAGGTGTAAGCCTAGCCCTCTATCGAAAATGAAAAAAAAAAAAAAAAGAAGAAAAAAAGACCTTTAGGCTACATTCACCCCTTCACCCACTTCATGTGAATGCACGTTTTTGGCACTTTTTTTTCGCAGGTTTTCACGCCACATGCATAGGGCAGCCCGTTCATTTCAATAGGCTGCCCTACAGTACGCGCGACAATCGCACCAAAGAAGCTCTTGCATCTTTTTTGGGGTTGAAAAAATTTGTAAGTTTGTAACTTCATAAATTCGAAAATTCGCAAATTCGTAAATTTGAAAGTTCGAAAATCCCAAAATCCGTGAATTCGTAAAATTCGAAAATTCACAAATTTGTTCCAAAAGTCCAAAATCCGTGAATTGGAAAATCAGAAAATTCAAAAATGCGAAAATCTGAAAATAAGAAAGAAAATGCGAAAATTCGAAAGAACGGAAATTCTAAAATTTTAAATTATAACTAACTAATAATATCTAACTATTAAATTATAGGTATTGGAATTTCCTTTCAAATTTGGCTGTTAGTGAACGTAACGAATACGAATTTTTCCGAAGTTACGAATTATCCGAAATAACGAATTCCGTATCAAAACAAATGGAATGGAATGAATTAATAATAATAAAAATAATAATAAAAAGTTTTTTATTATTATTGTTATTTATTATTATTAATTTGTTACGTTCCATTCGTTTAGATACGGCATTCGTTATTTCGGATAATTCATAACTTCAGATAAATTCGTATTCGTTACGTTCACTAACAGCCAAATTTGAAAGGAAATTCCAATACCTATAATTTAATAGTTAGTAATAGTGAAGTTATTATTAGTTAGTTATTATTTCAGATTTTTTTATTTTCGGGTTTTGGAATTTTTCATATTTTCATTCTTATTTTCGTTCTTTTGAATTTTCATTCTTATTTTCGGATTTTCGAATTTCCGAATTTCCGGATTTAGATTTTTCGGATTTTCAAATTTCTGAATTTACGAATATTCCGAAAAATTAGTTAAACGGGTTTTCGTCAATAGTCAGTAATCTCAAGGTATAGTATAAAAAGTTTTATATAAAGACAGATTAAAATATTGTTAAAAAAAAACAATTCTGGCCAGTACCTTTCAATACAGTTTTATGGCTATAGCACTTTAGAATTGAGTTCCCAACATGCTTTGCATATGTGCCAGGCTTCTTCAGGGGATGCTGTCCATTGGAGGTACAAGCCTTCTATTAGAATGGAGTTCCCAACATGTTTCGCCCACGTTCTGGGCTTCTTCAGGGGCTGCTGTCCATTGGAGGTACAAGCTTCTTCAGGGGATGCTGTCCTTTGGAGGTACAAGCCTTCTATTAGGCTTGTACCTCCAATGGCCAGCATTCCCTGAAGAAGACCGGAACATGGGCAAAACATGTTGGGAACTCCATTCTAATAGAAGGCTTGTACCTCCAATGTACAGCATCCCCTGAAGAAGCCCAGAACATGGGCGAAACATGTTGGGAACTCCATTCTAATAGAAGGCTTGTATCTCAAATGGACATCATCCCCTGAAGAAGCCTGGAACATGAGCGAAACATGTTGGGAACTCCATTCTAATAGAAGACTTGTACCTTCAATGGACATCGTCCCCTGAAGAAGCCCAGAACATGGGCGTAACATGTTGGAAACTCCATTCTAAAGTGCTGTATCCATAAAACTGTATTTTGTCGTACTTGCCATAATTGTTTTTTTAACAATTTTTTAGTCTGACTTTAAATAAAACTTTGCAGATGTGAATGAAGCCTGAGCGTTCTGTGAATACGCGCAAAAGTGCGTGTTTTTGACCGCGCTCACGGAACATGCCAAAACTGTGAGTTGCGCCTGCGATGCCCAAAGCTCAACGCTCAAAAAGGTACGTGAGTTACTTTGGCATCCCACTGAAATGAACAGGATGCCCTATGTGTGTAGCATGAAAACGTGAGGAAAACTGTTCACAAAACGCTTGGTGTGAGTCTGGCTCTACTTTACTCTTCTGGTGGACGTAGTTACGTCTTGCGGTGAACAATATGGCTTCCAGGCATGTTCCTCCGAACAAAATGTCTTACAAGACTTTCTAAACAAAAAAAAACACAAGCCGCCTGGAAAAGCAATTGACTACCTGAAAAGTGGCGACACCTCACTCGCTTGGATTCGACGGGCTAAGGAAAAAATGATGAGATGTTTGGCGGACGCTGTAATTAACTGCCATCTATCGGAATGCATTAAAACAACGGCCATTTAAAAGAATCCTCCTATGAGCTGTGAACAGAGGTCTGGTGCAATAGAGATGGAATGTCGGCTCTGAACGTCAAAACGCCTCTCCTGAAATACTCGTGCATTGTTCTGTATTGGAAAGTGCTGAGTAATGAGCCTCGTAACGCGGGGACGCCGATAAATAGGCCTCATTGTCCTCCCGGAGGATCAGGTTCCAGCACACGCACCGTGCTGCCATAAACATTGGCTGAAAGGATCTGTTTTCCTTCTCTTCTCCGGATAACAGAGGGTACAGTGTACCCCAGGGAGGCCTGGGGGGGGACCCGTCCCCAGCGCCAGGGAGGCCATCTTCTACAAATGTTTTTCCTCCTTCCTTTGTGTCCAGGGCCTGGGATGAAATAAACAGCCGTACCCTGGCCCCAGGCCCACGGGGGGGCGGTGGTGTTGTTTGGTAGCTGTGGCTGGCACTGGAGGTGACGTTCTCTGTTTTACATCCATCTCCGGCTATAGGCAGCTGGCCCTGGTGGCACAGAGACCCACCCTATGATTGTTGGTTGTCTACAGAAATGGAGCATCTAGAGATGTTCTCAGATGTACGGAGATCACATTCATCATCATCATCATCCTGGGTCCACCATACGGAGCCAAGACTGGAGTCCAGTTAGAACTAAAGGGGACAGTTCAGGTTTGGTAGATCACCTACCTGCTTCCTCTTTCTAGACATATTTATCTAATTCTACCTAGACCTATATCTATACCAACCATACTTCATCACAGATGTCCCTACACTGTCCCTTCCAGAAGGAGACAGATAGATAGATAGATAGATAGATAGATAGATAGATAGATAGATAGATAGATAGATAGATAGATAGATAGATAGATAGATAGATAGATAGAATATTGCGTGGTGGCAGGTTTGTCATCTGGTTGCCAATTTACCAGTATTATCGGTAATAATGTTACTTTCTAGAATGTTATTCAGAGGAAGGAAATTTTATTTTTTCATTGAAATAATGGCAGCCTTTGGAGTGTGGGGAGACCTGAGTGTAAGCTCTGACCAACCAAGTTTGGAGTTTGCACATGAATCTGATAGGTGAACAAGGTGGTGAGGAAATGAATTGAAGGTAGCTATAAGCAACAGAGGTGGGATATCAAGTGGTCAGAAAAGCGTATGTTCACTGTAAGCCCAAATGCCACATCTGGCCCCCCCCAACCATACCTGCCGCCATGCTTTTGCTGCAATGTCTGCCTGTTTATGAGTCTAGTGGAGGTTAGCTGAGAAGCTTGGAAGCCTCCTACTAACACCCACCTGAGGCCAAAGGACCACCCTTCCCCACTGCCCTATAAAAGTTTTGGGACACCTTATCCATGGGCGTAGCATGAGGGGTTGCAGGGGTCACAATTGTAACCCTGCCCCTAGCTCCAGAGGGCACCTGCAGCCTCCCTGTCATATTATCATATCCTCCACAAAGTCCAGCTTCGATATGCCCTAGGGCCCCACAGCTACGCTCCTGTACTGTGCTTCCACTTTGCCTTCCACAGTCAATACCCCTCTGTTCTCATTGGCTGGGGAGAAGCTGTGAGCCTTTTCCTGAATGGAGAGGAGCATGGGGTGAGAGCAGCCCAGGATGGGGAAGTGTCTGTGCTGTGAGCTGGCAACATGGAATGGTAACCAAGCTCAGCGAGTTAAGAGGAGGAGAGTGCCGTCCTGTAGCTACGATGGGACTGATGTCAATGGTGAGGTAAGACACCACTCAGTGTCTTTAAGGTCACTAGCTGGGATTCTCTGTACCCCCCCACCCGGGGATGTCCACTTACCCCACTTCCCTGACAACTGGGGAAAAGGCACACTTCCCCCAACACCTGCCAACACTGACAGAGAAACCTTCAGAAAATGCTCAAATAAATCCCTTAAGACCTCCTGAGGGGCTGCAGGGTCCAGATTTCATGTCACATGGCTTTGCCCCCCCAGATCTAAGTTTCGCCTCCCCAAAACCCCCTGACCACCCCCTCCGCCCTGGGTGCTATGCCCACTGCTAAGCTTCTTTCCCAGTACAGCACTCTATACTGCTCCTCCTCCACAGGGCTGAAATCACATTCCTTTACAACACAGCCAGTCAGCCATGATTTGCATAGGGTGTATCTGCCTACTGCAACTACACTGTCGTTCCGACCAGAGACTTTCACAGGACAGAAGGGCAACATAAAAGCCAGATACACCCTTTGAAGGCTGTTAGACTGTGTGTAAAGGAATGTGGTTTCAGCCCTGTGTATTGTGGGAGGGAGCTGTATACAGTGCTGGGAAAGTGATAGGAAAGGAGCTCTGTCAAATGACCTGCCAGGGGTCCCTGTCCTCTGATATTCCAGCAGTGATCCCTGTCCTCTGATTCTACAGGGGTGATCCCTGTCTTCTAATGTAAGGAGGAACTCTGGGAATTCTAAACTCTTAAGCCACTTTGAGTATCTTGGCGTGCGGTGGGTGTATCTGCACACACGATGGAAGTAGTGGGGGGGGCCAGGTCAACTTTTGCATCGGGGCCCGCAAGCTTCAAGCTACGCCTCTGACCTTACCCTTTGCCTGGCTATGGTCTCCACTTAAGTCTAAGGTGTTCTTAGACTGGCCAGGAGGTAGAGTCCCTCCAGTGTTTTCTGGTTTTACCCTTGGGCCTCCTTTCCCCCAGCTGGACGTGTTTGGAACAGTTCCATCAAGTCCATCATGTTCTGTTTAAGCTTTCCAGCCCCCCTTCTCAGACTCCTCTCAGTTTATATACACGGACCATAAAATTGTGTTAATGGGGCACGTATTGGCATGGGCTCAGTGCAGTAAAATACAAGAATATCTGTATCTCGTTCCCAAAGGTTCTGATATGTAAACAGCTATTACCGTGCTGGAAGGCCAACAAAGTTCCCTCATGCTGCAGAAAGATCTCACCTACTGTATCTCTTTATTCTGAATACACACAAATAGTGTTTCTGAGAGGCTGCATTCCTGAACGTGTGCATAGGAGGCCATTACGTCATTAACCAAACACCCATCCATCAAACCAGACCCCGCAAGCCCAATTTTTGTTATGTAAGCATCTGACACAAAACAGCTTTTTCTTGCAGCCTCAATTTTGGAATCTTCAAATATTGGTTTTGTCTCTGGCCCAAAAGGTCACTCGGTGAAAGAGGACCTGTGCATTCATCCCTCCATCCACAACTGATATTTCAGTCCTTAGTTAAAGCCCAGCTCCGGGAAAAGTAAAAGTCCTCATTTAGTCTAGGGCAGATGTTCTCAAACAGCAGGCCTTAGCTCCCCAACCTCCTATATGTGCTCCTCACAAACTTCTATGGTAGCCATTAGTGCCCCCCAGCCTACTACAGAGACTCCAGTCCCCCTTAGAGCCCCAAGTCTCCGTCAGTGTCCCACACTGCCGCCCCCCCTCCCAACCTACCACAGTGCGATCCAGCTCACATAGTGCCCCTCAACCTTCCATAGTGGTTCACATTGCTCCCCAACCTCCTACATGTGCTCTCCAACACACACACACCCCACAGTGCACCCCAGCCTACTGATGAGCCTTCGGCCCCCAATGGGATGCCCAGTCTCCAACAGTGTCCCACACTGCCTCCAAACTACTATAGTGCCCTGCAGCTCCCACAGTGCCCCTCACAAGTTTTTATGGTACCCCCCAGCTTACTGCAGAGCCTCTGCCCCCCCCCCACCCATAGGGCTCCCAATCTCCAACAGTGTCCCACACTGCCACCAAACCACCCACAATGCCTTCCAGCACCTATAGAACCCCCCACAAATTTCTATGGTGGATTAGTTCCCCCCAGCCTACTGCAGAGACTCAAGCCCCCCTTAGAGCATCAAGTCCCCATCAGTGTCCCACATTGACCCCCCCAACCTACCACAGTGCCATCCAGCTCCCCTAGCCCCCCCCCCCACAACCTTATGTGGAGGACCACAGTGCCCCCCAACTTACTGCAGAGCCTCCAGCCCCCCATGGGGCTCACAATCTCCACCAGTGTCCTACACTGCCCCCCAACCTCCCACGGTGCCTTACAGCTCCCTCAGTGACCCCCCATGCTATTTTATGGTGGACCACAGTGCCCCCAGTTTACTGTTGAGCCTCCAGCCCCCATAGGGCTCCCAATCTCCAACAGTGTCCCACACTGCCCCCAAACCACCCACAGTGTTTTCCAGCTCCCATAGTGCCCCCCACAAACTTCTATGGTGGACATTAGTGATCCCTAGCTTACTGCAGAGCCTCTAGTCCCCCATAAGGCCCCCAATCTCCAACAATGTCCCACATTGCCCACCAACCTGCTTCCAGCTCTCATAGTGCCACCACAACTTTTTATGGTGGATATCAGTGACCCCCCCTCCCTGCTTACTGCAGAGCCTCCAACCCCCCATAGGGCTCCCAACCTCCAATAGTGCCTTCCAGCTCCCATAGTGCTGCCACAACCTTCTATAGTGGGCATTATTGCCCCTCAGCTTACTGCAGAGCCTCCAGCCCCCCATAGGGCTTCAAATCTCCAACAGTGTCCCACACTGCCCCTCAACCCCCCACAGGATTTACGCTCTTTGTACATGAAAAATGCGTTAAGTCTATAGTAAACAGTTGCATTTTTGCTTGTTTGCAATTGTTTTTTGTAGGCTTAAAGCATTTTTCATCATGTACAAAGAGCGTGGAATCTGAAGAAGCAAGTTTCTCGTGAAACGCCTCGATCCGTAACGCCAATATCTACATTGTATAAATGCTTCATGCTACATTTTGGATATGTTGTCTTTTAATTATGTTTTTAAAATGTATAAACAAAGATTTGGGATATTTTATTTGTATGTACATGGTCTCTTTGTGGCACATTTCCCATTTTTTTTCTCCTGAGCGCAAACTGCTTTTCAGAGGCTTGGTTGTTTAAACGCAAGTCTAAACTTAGGCTGAGGCTGCATTTGCGTTTTGCGGTTTTCAAACGCATGCATAATTGCAATAAGTAACCAGACTTTGTGGCAGGGCTGTGTGGACCAGAACTGGATGGACAGAAATATAAATCCTATGACAGATACAACACCATGCATGTACTGTATGGTGTCTTCAACTGTTGACCTGGGCCTTTAAGCTAGAGTGCTTCTTTAAGTTTTGTTTTTCTAAAATGACATCTGCAATCTGATTGGCTGCTGCAAGCAACACAGACACTCCCCTCCACTCCAGTTTTAGAAACCCATTTGTGGCGTCAATATGGCCAGAATAGAAGAAAACGTGATAGAGGAAAAAGGTGGCCCCCCCAAGTAATGTACCCATAGAATTCATAGAGCTTCCATAACAGATACGTGATACGACTACCTGACTGATATACACACCAAACACCGGAGTGACTTACTGCTTCCCAGAAAGGGTTTATAATAAGAAACTTGGCATTAGAATCTCTCCTGACACACCGCCTATCTTGTGTCCTTTGATCGTTACTCCTTCATCAACATTCCATGGCCAAGGACACCGCTCTCCAAGGCAGGCTCAGGAGGACTTTGACACAGTTAGGATAATGGATCCATCAAGGAGCAAGGGACTTATGAAGGAGCACGTACAGAAGTAGGGATTCATGGAGGAGCAATCACAGAAGTAGGGATCCCCCCATGATGGGCTCATTGAGATTCTGAATGTGTCCCACACCTGGGTAGCTTCAGCCTTAAGAAAGAAGTGGAAAGAGGTCATTAGATAGTATATATTTGTTACTGTGGGGACTTGTGGGGTCCTAATGCAGTGACATGCTTATACTTGGGGTCCTAGATAAATGATAGCTTGATACAGGAAGTAATGAGAATGAGTTCCAGGGACACATGGGAGTCTGAGAACAACGAGACACACTGATAATTGGGGTGCAAAAGAATGACACACTGACACTTGGTGGTGCAGAACAATGACACACTGACACTTGGTGGTGCAGAACAATGACACACTGACACTTGGGGGGGGTCCAGAACAAGGACACATCGACATTTGGGGGTCCAAAACAATGACACACTGACACAGGGTTCCCAGAACAATTACACAATGACACTTGGGGGCCCAGAACAATGACACATTGACACTTGGGGGCCCAGAACAATGACACATTGACACTTGGGGGTCCAAAACAATGGCTCAATGACACTTGGCGGTCCCAGAACAATGACACACTGACCAGAACACTGACACTTGGGGGCCCTAGAACAATGACATCCTAAAACTTTGGGGTCCAGAACAATGACACACTAACACTTGTAGGGGCAGAACAATGACACACTGACACTTGGGGGTCCAGAACAATGACACACTGACACTTGGGGGTCCAGAACAAGGACACATTGACATTTGGGGGTCCAAAACAATGACACACTGACACAGGGTTCCCAGAACAATGACACAATGACCCTTGGGGGCCCAGAACAATGACACATTGACACTTGGGGGCCCAAAACAATGGCTCAATGACACTTGGCGGTCCCAGAACAATGACACACTGACCAGAACACTGACACTTTGGGGCCCTAGAACAATGACATCCTAACACTTTGGGGTCCAGAACAATCACACACTAACACTTGTGGGGGCAGAACAATGACACACTGACACTTGGTGGTCCAGAACAATGACACACTGACATTTGGGGTACCAGAACGATGACACACTGACACTTGGGGGTCCAGAACAATGACACATTGACACTTGGGGTACCAGAACAATGACATGCTTACACTTGGGGGTCCAGAACAATGACACGTCCATCATCCCTTTGATGCGGTGAAGTTGCCCTGTCCCCTTAGCAGAAAAACACCCCCAAAGCATAATATTTCTACCTCCATGTTTGACGGTTGGGATGGTGTTTTTGGGGTCATAGGCAGCATTCCTCCTCCTCCTCCAAACACGAGTTGGGTTGAGGCCAAAGAACTTGATTTTGGTCTCATCTGACCACAACACTTTCACCCAGTTCTCCTTTGAATCATTCAGATGTTCATTAGCAAACTTCAGACGGGCCTGTACATGTGCTTTCTTGAGCAGGGGGACCTTGCGGGCACTGCAGGATTTCAGTACTTCATGGCGTAATATGTTACCAATTGTTTTCTTGGTGACTATGGTCCCAGCTGCCTTGAGATCATTGACAAGATTCTCCTGTGTAGTTCTGGGCAGATTCCTCAACGTCCTCGTGATCATTGAAACTCCATTAGGTGAGATTTTGCATGGGGCCCCAGACCAAGGGGGATTGATAGTTATTTTGTGTTTCTGTCATTTGCGAATAATCGCACCAACTGTTGTCACCCTCTCACCAAGCTGCTTGGCAATGGTCTTGTAGCCCATTCGAGCCTTGTGTAGGTCTAAAATCTTGTCTCTGACATCCTTGGACAGCTCTTGGCCATGGTGGAGAGATTGGAATCTGATTGATTGCTTCTATGGACAGGTGTCTTTTATACAGGTAATAAGCTGAGATTAGGAGCACTCCATTTAAGAGAGTGCTCCTAATCTCAGCTTGTTACCTGTGTAGAAGACACCTGGGAGCCAGAAATCTTGCTGATTGACAGGGGATCAAATACTTATTTCACTCAATAAAATGCAAATCAATTTATAACTTTTTTGAAATGTGTTTTTCTGGATATTTTTGTTGTTTTTCTGTCTCTCACTATTAAAATAAACCGAAAATTAGAATTACAGACTGATCATTTCTTTGTCAGTGGGCAAACATACAAAATCAGCAGGGGATCAAACACTTTTTTCCCTCACTGTACATTCATAAATTTGATTGATACATTGATATAGTTGATTTATATATTAATACATTTGACTGATAAACTGATACTTTGACTGATGCATTGATGCATTCGATTCATACATTGATGCAATTGACTGATAAATTGATACTTTGACTGATGCATGAATACATTTGATACTTTCGATATATTGAAGACGTTGAGTTGTTTGGAGCGAGCTCTGCTGTCATAATGACTCGGGACTTGTTGACCATTCCTATATAATAGTCACTATTAATTATACAATAGGAGCAGTGTGTTCCCGACTTTTCATTTCCTGAGAAAACGCTGCCATGTTCTGCGATTTGTCATCAACAGAGTGACGGTCCAGATTTTTCGGGCCCGAGAGAGCGAATTTACTACTGGCTGCTAACTGCCTGGCGGACAGGAATACGGTCAGCCCGTCCAAGTCTGTAACAGCCTCGCGGAACACAGAGCGAGCCTTGGATTTAATCGCCCAGAACGTGCCATGTGTCGGGGGGTGGAAGACTCCCTGACGCCAAGGGGGCCTATTATGATCTTCGGGCAGCTTAGACATCTAGAAGATTGACTCAAGAGAACCTGTCACATGCAAAGCAAGCCTACCGTGAAGAAGAAAAGAAACAGTTTAGGAGCAGCATTAAAATGTGTTTGCTGTGAACTTGCAGACCACAGTGCCCCCCAGCTTACTGCAGAACCTCCGCCCCCCGCCATAAGGCTCCCAATCTCCAACAGTGTCCCACACTGCCACCAAACCACCTACAGTGCCTTCCAGCACCAATAGTGCCCCCACAAACTTCTATGGTGGATTAGTGCTCCCCAGAGACTCCAGACCCCCTTAGAGCTCCCAGGCTCTATCAGCTTCCCACATTGACCCCCCCCCCCCCCCCCAGCCTACCACAGTGCCATTCAGCTCGCATAGTCCCCCCACAACCTTATGTGGTGGACTTCAGTGCCCCCCAGCTTACTGCAGAGCCTCCAGCCCTCCATGGGGCCCACAATCTCCACCAGTGTCCCACACTGCCCCCCAACCTCCCACTGTGCCTTTCAGCTCCCTCAGTAACCCCCCCAACGTTATTTTATGGTGGACCACAGTGCCTCCAGCTTACTGTAGAGCCTACAGCCCCCAAAGGGCTCTCAATCTCCAACAGTCTCCCAGACTGCCCTCAAACCACCCACAGTGTCTTCCAGATCCCATAGTGTCCCCCACAACCTTCTATGGTGGACATTAGTGCCCCCAGCTTACTGCAGAGCCTCTAGTCCCCCATAAGGCTCCCAATCTCCAACAATGTCCCACATTGTCCCCCAACCTGCCACAGTGCCTTCCAGCTCTCATAGTGCCTCCACAACTTTCTATGGTGGACATCAGTGCCCCCCTCCCCGCTACTGCAGAGCCTCCAACCCCCCATAGGGCTCCCAACCTCCAACAGTGTCCCACACCGCCCCACAAGTGCCACGCATGCTCAGAATAAATAAAGAGATGAAAGCTATTGGCCACTGCCCCGTTTATAGTCCCGACGTACGTGTTTTACATCACCGCGTTTAGAACGATCGGATTTTCCGACAACTTTGTGCGACCGTGTGTAGACAAAACAAGTTTGAGCCAACATCCGTCGGAAAAAATTCTAGGATTTTGTTGTCGGAATGTCTGAACAAAGTCCGACCGTGTGTACGCCCTATAACAGTAACCCTCCCTGTAACCCTAACACTGACCCTCCCTGTAACCCCAACACTAACACCCCCTGTAACCCTAACACTAACCTTCCCTGTAACTCCAACACTAACCCTCCCTGTAACCCTAACACTAACCCTCCCTGTAACTCCAACACTAACCCTCCCTGTAACCCTAACACTAACCCTCCCTGTAACCCTTACACCAACCCTCCCTGTAACCCTAACACTAACCCTCCCTGTAACCCTAACACTAACCTTCCCTGTAACCTTAACACTAACCCTCCCTGTAACCCTAACACTAACCCTCCCTGTAACCCCGACACTAACCTTCCTTGTAACCCTAACACTAACCCCCCCTGTAACCCCAACACTTACCCTACCTGTAACCCTAACACTAATTCTCTCAGTAACCCTCGCACTTACACTACCTGTAACCCCAACACTAATCCTTTCTGTAACCTTAATTCTAACCTTCCCTTATTCCTAACAGTAACCCCCCTTGTAACCCAAACACTAACCCCCCTTGTAACCCTTACACTAATCCTCCCTGTAACCCCAATACTAACCCTCCCTTGCCTCTTAATTCTTACCCTCCCGGTAACCCTCCCTGTAACACCAACACTAACCCTCCCTGTTACCCTAACTCTAACCGTCCCTGTAACCCTTATACTAATCTTCCCCGTAACCCTAACACTAACCCTCCCTGTAACCCTAACAGTAACCCTCCCTGTAACCCTAACACTAACCTTCCCTGTAACCCTAACAGTAACCCTCCCTGTAACCCTAACACTGACCCTCCCTGTAACCCCAACACTAACACCCCCTGTAACCCTAACACTAACCTTCCCTGTAACTCCAATACTAACCCTCCCTGTAACCCTAACACTAACCCTCCCTGTAACTCCAACACTAACCCTCCCTGTAACCCTAACACTAACCCTCCCTGTAACCCTTACACCAACCCTCCCTGTAACCCTAACACTAACCCTCCCTGTAACCATAACACTAACCTTCCCTGTAACCCCAACACTAACCCTCCCTGTTACCCTAACACTAACCCTCCCTGTAACCCTAAACCTAACCCTCCCTGTAACCCTAACACTAACCTTCCCTGTAACCCTAACACTAACCCTCCCTGTAACCCTAACACTAACCTTCCCTGTAACTCCAACACTAACCCTCCCTGTAACCCTAACACTAACCCTCCCTGTAACCCCAACACTAATTCTCTCTGTAACCTTAATTCTAACGTTCCCTTATTCCTAACAGTAACACTCCTTGTAACCTCAATACTAACCCTTCCTTGCCTCTTAATTCTAACCCTCCCTGTTACCCTAACACTAACCCTCCCTGTAACCCTAACACTAACCCTCCCTGTAACCCTAACACTAACCCTCCCTGTAACCCTAACACCCCCTGTAACCCTAAAAGTAACCCTCCCTGTAACCCTAACACTGACCCTCCCTGTAACCCCAGCACTAACCCTCCCTGTAACCCTAACACTTTCTGTAGTGGGCTCTCCATTCATAAACTTTATTTCTTGAAGTGTGATTGCTAAATACAAAAAGACGGGGATGACATTTTACTCCTAGGCTGTTAATAGCCCACCCCTCCCCCATATGTATCCCTATGAGAATCCCGTCTCGTTATAAATCCATATTTCATATATACGGCTCAGGACAACTTCTCCATATAATCCCGGCAGACAAGACGGCGGCTAAATCCTGGCTTTCTATATAGAAGGAGTCTCTGGCTCGGGGACAATGCCCTTTCCCTTTTAGGGGAATATAAAGACTCCAAACTCGATTTGGGCTCTTTGTTCGGCGATCGCTCCTCCGCCCAGATAGTAAAAATGTTTCTTGTTTCCAAACACCTATCAGAGCTTATCGTTTTTACCGCATATCTGGCGTACTGGAATTAACCCCTCCTCTGCTGGACCCTTCTGAAATACAATGCAGAAATTTCATTGGTTCGAAAAACTGTTTTTCTCACCAAACTGCTGCAGAAATCACAGTTAAAGGGTCAGTAGTAGATACTAAGCAGATACACTATATTACCAAAAGTATTGGGACGCCTGCTTTTACATGAACATTAATGGCATCCCAGTCTTAGTCCATAGGGTTCATTATTGAGTTGTCCCACCCTTTGCAGGAATAACAGCTTCAACTCTTCTGGGAAGGCTGTCCACAAGGTTTAGGAGTGTGTCTATGGGAATGTTTGACCATTCTTCCAGAAGAGCATTTGTGAGGTCAAGCACTGATGTTGGACGAGAAGGCCTGGCTCACAGTTTCTGCTTTAATTCATCCCAAAGGTGTTCTATCAGGTTGAGGTCAGGACTCTGTGTAGGCCAGTCAAGTTCCTCCACCCCAAACTCACTCATTCATGTCTTTATGGACCTTACTTTGTGCACTGGCCCAAATCATTTGGTGGAGAGGGGATTATGGTGTGGGGTTGTTTTTCAGGGGTTGGGCTTGGCCCCTTAGTTCCAGTAAAGGGAACTCTTAAGGTGTCAGCATACCAAGACATTTTGGACAATTTCATGCTCCCAACTTTGTGGGAACAGTTTGGAGATGGCCCCTTCCTGTTCCAACATGACTGCGCACCAGTGCACAAAGCAAGGTCCATAAAGACATGGACGAGCGAGTTTGGGGTGATGGAACTTGACTGGCCTGCACAGATTCCTGACCTCAACCCGATTCATCCCAAAGGTGTTCTATCGGGTTGAGGTCAGGACGCACATGAACCTTAGTGGCATTCCAGTCTTAGTCCGTAGGGTTCAATATTGAGTTGGTCCACCCTTTGCAGCTATAACAGCTTCAACTCTTCTGGGAAGTCTGTCCACAAGGTTTAGGAGTGTTTCTATGGGAATGTTTGACCATTCTTCCAGAAGCACATTTGTGAGGTCAGGCACTAATGTTGGATGAGAAGGCCTGGCTCACAGTCTTCGCTCTATTTCATCACAAAGGTGTTCTATCAGGTTGAGGCCAGTCAAGTTCCTCCACCCCAAACTCGCTCATCCATGTCTTTATGGACCTTACTTTGTGCACTGGTGCATGGTCATGTTGGGGCCATCTTCAAACTGTTCCCACAAAGTTGAGAGCGTGAAATTGTCCAAAATGTCTTGGTATGCTGACGCCTTATAAGTTCCTTTCATCTGGAACTAAGGGGCCAAGCCCAACCCCTGAAAACCAACCCCACACCATAATCCCCCCTCCACCAAATGATTTGGACCAATGCACAAAGCAAGGTCCATAAAGACATGGATAAGCGAGTTTGGGGTGGAGGAACTTGTCTGGCCTCAACCCGATAGAACACCTTTTGGGATTAATTAGAGCAGAGACTGTGAGCCAGGCCTTCTCGTTCAACATCAGTGCCTGACCTCCCAAATGTGTTTCTGGAAGAATGCTCAAACATTCCCATAGACACACTCCTAAACCTTGTGGACATCCTTCCCAGAAGAGTTGAAGCTGTTATAGCTGCAAAGGGTGGTCCAACTCAATATTGAACCCTACAGACTAAGACTGGGAGGTCATTAAAGTTCATGTGCGTGTAAAGGCAGGTGTCCCAATACTTTTGGTAATATAGTGTATTTGAGTTCTGGGTTGATAGGAGAGAGCACAGTCATTTGCTATGTTTTTTTTAAGATAGGGGGTTCTCAGCAATGTTCTTTTATCACAGTCAAGGGCGATTCTCACTTCAAGGCGTGCGATTTAAAAAAAAGAGTCCTATGAAAAATGCAGTAAGAAGAGTGAGACTTCCACTATAACAAGAGGTGGGAGGTATAGCTTTCTAGGTGATATTGCCAGAGAAATTCTGCCTTTTGTGTATAGTTTACCCCTTGCAGACAGATTGAGCAGGGCTTTGTGAGTGCCTCTGCAGCACACTGTTTTTTTGCCTACAAAAAAATTGTGGTTTTGGGTGCCAATTTACTGAAAGACGATCTCTGGCCCATCCCCACCCTTCAAGACAGTGTTTCCTAACCAGGGGGGGCTGCGGTAGCCAGGGGTGCTATCTGGGTTCCCCCGCAGTGCCATGATCCAGTTTTCTTTCGATCAGCGTCATGAGTTTCCATAAGGCTCCATTCACACCAATGCATTTTTACATGCTTTTCCCAGAAACGCAGGGCATTAATTTTAACATGAGTTCCTATGGAACATCTTCACATTATTGCATTTTTGTGCCTCTGACCCTCCCCCCCCTCTAGAAGAAGCGCGATGACGTCGCAATGAGGGACGGCAACAGAACCGGCAGACCTCAGGCACAGATTGCAGCACCAGATCAACTTTTAAGTGAACCTGTTGTCACCAAGATAGGAAATGAGGCTAAACAAAGCCCCAGATAGCAGTCACATGACATGATGGATCCTGAGTCTTCTATCCTTTGGACTGTAGAGGAGTAAAGGGTTCCTCCAGAAGAAGCGTGATGACGTCACTGTTGTCTTGGTGACAACAGTTTCACTTTAAATTTGATCCGGTGCTGCAATCTACATCTGGGGCTAACTGGTCCTGTTGCCATCCCTCATTGTGACATTACCATGCTTCTCCTGTTGGACCCTCCCCCCTTTAGAAGAAGTGCGATGACGTCGCAATGAGGGACGGCAACAGAACCGGCAGACCTCAGGCACAGATTGCAGCACCGGATCAACTTTTAAGTGAACCTGTTGTCACCAAGACAGGAAATGAGGCTAAACAAAGCCCCAGATAGCAGTCACATGACATGATGGATCCTGAGTCTTCTATCCTTTGGACTGTAGAGGAGTAAAGGGTTCCTCCAGAAGAAGCGTGATGACGTCACTGTTGTCTTGGTGATAACAGTTTCACTTTAAATTTGATCCGGTGCTGCAATCTACACCTGGGGCTAACTGGTCCTGTTGCCATCCCTCATTGTGACATTACCATGCTTCTCCTGTTGGACCCCCCCCCCCTTTAGAAGAAGCGTGATGACGTTGCAATGAGGGACGGCAACAGAACCGACAGACTTCAGGTGCAGATTGCAGCACCGGATCAACTTTAAAGTGAACCTGTTGTCACCAAGACAGGAAATGAGGCTAAACAAAACCCCAGATAGCAGTCACATGACATGATGGATCCTGAGTCTTCTATCCTCTGGACTGTAGAGGAGGAAAGGGTTCCTCCAGAAGAAGTGTGATGACGTCACTGTTGTCTTGGTGACAACTGTTTCACTTTAAAGTTGATCCGGTGCTGCAATCTACACCTGGGGCTAACCAGTCCTGTTGCCTCTCTCATTGTGACATCACCGTGCTTCTTCTGTGGGACCCTCCCCCCCTCTAGAAGAAGTGTGATGACGTTGCAACGAGGGATGGCAACAGAACCGACAGACCTCAGGTGCAGATTGCAGCACCGGATCAACTTTAAAGTGAACCTGTTGTCACCAAGACAGGAAACGAGGCTAAACAAAGCCCCAGATAGCAGTCACATGACATGATGGATCCTGAGACTTCTATCCTCTGGACTGTAGAGGAGGAAAGGGTTCCTCCAGAAGAAGTGTGATGACATCACTGTTGTCTTGGTGACAACAGTTTCACTTTAAAGTTGAGCCGGTGCTGCAATCTACACCTGTGGCTAATCAGTCATGTTGCATCCCTCATTGTGACATCACCATGCTTCTTCTGGGGGACACTCCCGCCCTCTAGAAGAAGCGGGATGACGTCGCAATGAGGGACGGCAACAGAACCGGCAGACCTCAGGTGCAGATTGCAGCACCGGATCAACTTTAAAATGAACCTGTTGTCACCAAGACAGGAAATGAGGCTAAACAAAGCCCCAGATAGAGTTGCCACCTCATCCCTTTAAACCCGGACACCTTTGAATTACACAGGTTCTGAGGCTAATTAAATGTAGATAAGGCACCAAGTGAGTTTAATTACCACCTTAATCAGCCACAGAACCTGTGTAATTAATATGTGTTCAGGTTTAAAGGGATGAGGGGGCAACCATAGCCCCAGATAGCAGTCACATGACTTGATGGATCCTGAGTCTTCTATCCTCTGGACTGTAGAGGAGTAAAGGGTTCCTCCAGAAGAAGCATGATGACGTCACTGTTGTCTTGGTGACAACAGTTTCACTTCAAACTCGATCCGGTGCTGCAAACTACACCTGTGGCTAACCAGTCCTGTTGCCTCCCTCATTGTGACATTACCGTGCTTCTTCTGGAGGGAAAAAGCATTATGACGTCATGATGAGGGACTGCAGCAGAACCGGTAGGCCTCAGGCGTAGATTGCAGCACCGGATCAACTTTAAAGTGAAACTGTTGTCACCAAGACAGGAAGTGAGGATAATCGGAGCCCCAGATAGCAGTTAAACAAAAAAAAACTCAACAGGGGTTCTAATCCTTTATTCAAAGCTTGCCATACACTGTAGCACTCCTCATAATCCAGCACTGTGTATGGTCAGCCAGGCTTTTGTGAAATACACAATTTCTCTGCTGTAATCTGCAGAGGTTCCCTTTGTCCTCCCACAATGGAGACGCCATGTATGGACCATGTATGGATCAGGGATGGCCTGCCTCTTTAAGGACTGAAGCCTCAACCCGTCTTTTTGTATCAGCAGGAATTTGGAGTGCGTCCAGACAATTAAGTGCTTTGTTTCCTTTGGGCAGCGAGCAGGCAGGGAGTAGAGATATGCTGGTGAATTGTATGAAAACCGCACAGACTCCCCCCCATCCCCCGCCAAGGAGATGACTTCACCGCGATGACCTCACTCCCCACTGCAGCTCCTTGTATGGGAACAATGAGGAAAAGCATCGAAAGATCTAAAAATACCAGAGACGTTTGATTGTATTCTCTGTAGAGTTCTGATGCTCCAAGAATCAGTCGTTGTTTTGCTGTCCCGCGCTCTAATGCCTTGTCCAGATATCGGCGCTGGCCAAGTATCTGTTAACGGTGACGGAGCAGAAGAGATTGAATTGCGTGTCGGGTTTAGGACGGCTGTCTGATTGCATCAAAATCTGGAAGTGTAGCGGAGTTAACCACCTCAATACCAACCACTTACACCCCCCTCCTGCCCAGGCCAATTTTCAGCTTTCAGCGCTGTCGCACTTTGAATGACAATTGCGCGGTCATGCTACACTGTACCCAAATTACATTTTTATCATTTTGTTCCCACAAATAGAGATTTCTTTTGGTGGTATTTGATCACTGCTTTTTTTATTTTTTGCTAAACAAATAAAAAAAAAAACTAAAATTTTGAAAAAAAAAAAGTTTTTCTTTTGTTTCTGTTATAAAATTTTGTAAATAAGTACGTTTTCTCTTCACTGACAGGCACTGATAAGGCGGCACCAATGAGGTGGCACTGACGATGGGCACTGGTAGGCAGCACTGATGGGTGGCACTGATATGCAGCATTGATGGGCAGCACTTATGGACACTAATGGGTGGCACTGGTGGGCACTGATAGGCGACACTGATGGGCACTGAAAGGCTGCACTGATGGGTACTTATGGGTGGCACGGATAGGCAGCACTGTTGGACACTGATGGGCACTGATAGGGGGCACTGCTGGCCACTGATACGTGGCACTGATGGGCACTGATATGCGACACTGATAGATGGCATTGATAGGCAGTGGCAGGCATTGGGGATGGGCACTGATTGGCAGCTGCCTGAGCACTAATTGGCATTTCCCTGGTGGTCTAGGGTGGTATACCTGGTGGTCCAGGGTGGTGCCAATCCCTGGTGATCCTGGTGGCATCCTGGTGGTCCTGGGTGGGCATCCGAGGGGGGGCTGCGCTGATAAACAATCAACACAGACCCTCCCTGACAGGAGAGCCGCCGATCATCTCTCCTCTACTCTCGTCTGTCAGATGCGAGTGAGGAAAAGCCGATCAACGGCTCTTCCTTTTTACATTGTGATCAGCCGTAATTGGACACGGCTGATCACGTGGTAAAGAGCCTCCGTCAGAGGCTCTTTACCGAGATCGGTGCAGTGGTCCGTCTGACTGACACGCCGCACCACCGATCGCTACGATGCGATGCGCGCCCCCACGTCATATGACGTCCACCCAGGACGAAAACCGCGCCACCCAGCCGCTATTTGACGGCCGGCGGGCGGCAAGCGGTTAAAGGGGAAATCTGGTAGTGGTGATCATATTGAAAATGATAGAGGGCCTCAAGTGCGACCTTTAGGTGTTTAAGAGGGCTGCACGGTAGCACGGCACCAAGATAAGCAGCCCATTCAAAATGAAGGAGCTGTAGCACAGCGGCCCAAAAATGTCAATCCTGCTGACTTTTTTGCAACGTACCGCAAAGGGCACTAAGGCCTGATTCACATATTGCAGGTGCATTTTGCGTTTCTCAATACACGCATTTGATCCATTGAAGTCTATGGAACCGAAAACCAGAAAAAAAAGTCCCTGGCCCGTTCCATAAAATGCACAGATGTGAACTACGCCCATAGGAAACCATGTTAAATGGACTGTAGTGTGTTTCTGCAAAACTGAAAAAAAAAAAACGCGCTAAAAAATGCATAGGAGTGAACCAGAACAAGAGGAAGTGGGAGTAAAATAAGTCCAAGCGTTGGTGTCAACGGCTGTAATGATAACCCCCAACATTGGTGTCAGTAGGAGCAATAATAACCCCTAGCACTGGCCCCAGTGGCAGCAATAATACTCTCCAGCATTGGTATCATTAGTGTCATTGGAGGCAATAATAACCCCCAGCATTAGTGCCAGGGGAAATAATAATAACTCTCATCATTGGTGTCAGTGTTAGCAATAATAACACCCAGCATTGGTGTCAGTGGCAGCAATAACAAGCCCCATCATTGGACTCAATGGAAACATTAATAACCCACAACATTAGTGGCAATGGGAACAATAATAACCCCCAGAGTTGGTGTCAGTGGCAGCAATAATAATATCCAGCACTGGTGTCATTGGATGCAATAATAACCCTCAGAATTAGTGTCAGGGGATATTTTAATAACCCCTAGCAATGGTGTCAGTGGCATCAATAATGATCCCCAGCATTGGTGTCAGTGGATGTAATAATAACCCCCAGGATTTGGTGTCAGTGGGAACAATAATAACCCCCAGCATTGGTGTAAGTGGCAGCAGTAATAAACCCCAGCATTAGTGTCAGTGACTGTGATAATAACCCCTAGTATTGGTGTCACTGGGAGCAATCCCCCAGCATTTGTGTTATTGGATGCAATAATAACCCCCAGTATTAGTGTCAGGGAATATAATACTAATAGGGCGTACACACGGTCGGACTTTGTTCGGACATTCCGACAACAAAATCCTAGGATTTTTTCCGACGGATGTTGGCTCAAACTTGTCTTGCATACACACGGTCACACAAAGTTGTTGGAAAATCCGATCGTTCTAAATGCGGTGACGTAAAACACGTACGTCGGGACTATAAACGGGGCAGTGGCCAATAGCTTTCATCTCTTTATTTATTCTGAGCATGCGTGGCACTTTGTCTGTCGGATTTGTGTACACACGATCGGAATTTCCGACAACGGATTTTGTTGTCGGAAAATGTTATCTCCTGCTCTCCAACTTTGTGTGTCGGAAAATCCGATGGAAAATGTGTTGATGGAGCCCACACACGGTCGGAATTTCCGACAACACGCTCCGATCGGACATTTTCCATCGGAAAATCCGACCGTGTGTACGGGGCATATCTCCCACCATTAGTGTCAGTGACATCAATAATGGGCCCGATAATTGGTGTCAGTGAGAGTATTAATAACCCCAAGCATAGATTTTGGTTTGCTGATTCTTAAAGGTAAGCTTTATTCAGGTAATAAAAAATACCATTTAGACTAATACTGAATTTATTTTAAATACAACTAGTCTAAGTAGACTTGGTTACTCTACCAGAAAGATGGAGAAGCATGTGCAATATTTTGCTTTGCACAGCTCTGTCTGAACAATGAACATACTATATATTAGGCATCTAAGAGATGGGATCTGTTGTTCCTTTATTATCCAAACAGCAGAATGGGGCAATCTATGTGGCTTAAACCCAGTAGAGAAAAATGAGATCTTGCTGCATTGCTTGGCAGGAGTGCCTGGATCGGAGATTGACTAAACACAATCCCTGTGTATTTGTCCCATGTATGCATTTACCTTATTGTCAGGAGAACATCTTTATTTTAATAGCTTTTCAGATTTTTATTTAATGTTTTTTATTTGTTTATTTATTTTGTTTATTTTTAAGATTTTTTATTTTATTTGTATTTTTTTAATTACATTTTTTATTTATTTTTATTTTTAAGGTTATAAAATGTTTTTGAGTTGCAGCCGGTATAACATAAACTGATAGTGTCACCCTAGAGAAGGACAGATGTGCAGGTTGTCTCAGCTGATATTGATCCATAAATGGATAGAAAAAAACAATCAATATATAAATCACAAGACAATTGCATGCCGCCATATGCCGCTCAAAGCCCGGCTTATTCCTCAGAGTGGATAGAGAAACACGATCTGCTTGAAAAAGCCATCTTATTAACATTCCCTCAAAACACTTGTGTGATATGAGTGAATACCATCCAGAGGGGGGATTTATGGGACGGCTGCTCCCACAGTCCATCTCAAGGGCCGATCGGGGGTCTTGCAGCTGTTGGGAATCAGCTGTTGCTGGAACAGACATGGGGGAGTCCGTTGTACCACTGACTGGGCGAGTCTGACCTGAGGCTGCGATGACTGATGTCTTGGAGTATTTGTCCAGACAACTGAGACGGGGGCCATTGATCCTCACTGCAAGAGCCACTTAATGTATATTACATGTATGATCCAATGGAGCCACCAAAGGGGGCACTTCAGTGGATATCAGCTGTCTCTGTCACCTACGGCGTCTTATACCTCTCAGGGATCTCTACATCGGAATTCCCAGTTCTGCTTAAAGTCCAACTGAACCCTTCAGGGGTGGTCAGTTCTCAGCCCTACAGCTGTTGAGGAACTACGTCCTATGAGGCATTACGAGACTCTGAGAACCATGGTGGGATGATGAGATTTGTAGCTTCTCTACAGCTGGGTGGCAAAAGTTTGTCAACCCTTGGATGGCCAAAGTTCGCCTACTCTTGGATGGCCAAAGTTTACCTATTCTTGGATGGCCAAAGTTCGCCAATCTTTGGACGGCCAAAGTTTGCCTATCTTTGGATGGCCAAAGTTTGCCTACCCTTGGGTGGCCAAAGTTCGTTCACCCTTGGATGGCCAAAGTTCACCTACACTTGAATGGTCAAAGTTCGCCTACCCTTGGATGGCCAAAGTTCGCCTACCCTTGGATGGCCAAAGTTCGCCTACCCTTGGATGGCCAAAGTTCGCCTACCCTTGGATGGCCAAAGTTCGCCTACCCTTGGATGGCCAAAGTTCGCCTACCCTTGGATGGCCAAAGTTCGCCTACCCTTGGATGGCCAAAGTTTGCCTAACCTTGAATGGCCAAAGTTTATCGATCCTTGGATGGCCAAAGTCTGCATACCCTTGGATGGCCAAAGTTCGCCTACCCTTGGATGGCCAAAATTTGCCTACCCTTGGATGGCCAAAGTTCACCTACCCTTGGATGGCCAAAGTTCATCTACCATTGGATGGCCAACGTTCGCCTACTCTCGGATGGCCAAAGTTTGCTAACCCTAGGAAATCAACTAAATACATTCCAGGTGCATCATTGTCTTACAGTTCTTTGTAAAGCAGCCACAGACTGAGTAAAAAAGCATGTCTAATGCAAGAATGCTCTAGAGCAGGACCCTTTGCTTTCTATGTGGAAGCAGCGGCCTCATTGTAGAGGTCTGACATGACCCCTACTGAGTCACATCAAAAGCTATTCAATCAGCAAAGCTCATGCAAAAAAACTGTTGAGGAACTACAAGTCCCATGAGGAGTTACAAGACTCCGACAGCCATGGTGGGATGATGGGTATTTTTAGTTACATAGTTACATAGTAGGTGAGGTTGAAAAAAGACACAACTCCATCAAGTCCAACCTATGTGTGTGATTATATGTCAGTATTACATTGTATATCTCTGTATGTTGTGGTCATTCAGGTGCTTATCGAATAGTTTTTTGAAACTATCGATGCCCCCCGCTGAGACCACCGCCTGTGGAAGGGAATTCCACATCCTTGCCGCTCTTACAGTAAAGAACCCTCTACGCAGTTTAAAGTTAAACCTCTTTTCTTCTAATTTTAATGAGTGGCCATGTGTCTTATTAAACTCCCTTCCGCGAAAAAGTTTTATCCCTATTGTGGGGTCACCAGTCCGGTATTTGTAAATTGAAATCATATTCCTTCTCAAGCGTCTCTTCTTCAGAGAGAATAAGTTCAGTGCTTGCAACCTTTCCTCATAGCTAATAGGGCATTTCTTTTAGTGGGAACGCGGGGGAATGCAGTTCCGGCACCTCCAACACTGAATGTATGTAATGGCAAGGGGTGCTGGGGTGGGCTGGAGGGTCTATTGTTGCTGGAGCGGATCTATTTTTGCTGGTGGGTCAATTATTGCTGGAAGAGATCTACTATTGATGGAGGGGGTCTATTGTTGCTGGCTGCTGTATAGTCTATTGATGCTGGCTGCTGGGAGATCTGTTGTTGCTGGGGGTCCATTGTTGCTAGGGGGGTCTATTGTTTCTGAGTGAATCTATTGTTGCTGGGGGGTCTATTGCTGCTGGCTGTGGGGAATCTATTTTACTACTTTTCTTGCTATCAATAACAAATTTCATACAAATTACTTAGCACCACAAAATTATACTTGGCTCTGTACTCTCTAAAAGGGGCAGTACTGAGAGGTGGGTAGGGGATGAAACCAAGTAACGGTGCTCAGAGGTGGGTAGGGGGCGGAGATAAGAAGTAACTCAGAAGGGTGCAGTTCCTGCACCTATTCTCTGAGAAAAAAAAGCCCTGACTAATATCCTCCAGACCCTTTATTAGCTTTGTTGCCCTTCTTTGTACTCACTCCATTTCCAGTACATCCTTCCTGAGGACTGGTGCCCAGAACTGGACAGCATACTCTAGGTGCGGCCGGACCAGAGTCTTGTAGAGTTGGAGAATTATCGTTTTATCTCTGGAGTTAATCCCCTTTATAATGCATGCCAATATTCTGTTTGCTTTGTTAGCAGCAGCTTGGCATTGCATGCCATTTCTGAGCCTATCATCTACTAGGACCCCCAGGACCTTTTCCATCCTAGATTCCCTCAGAGGTTCTCCCCCCATTGTATAGATTGCAATCATATTTTTGCCACCCGAATGCATTATTTTACATTTTTCTACATTAAATCTCATTTGCCATGTAGTTGCCCACCCCATTAATTTGTTCAGATCTTCTTGCAAGGTTTCCACATCCTGCAGAGAAGTTATTTCCCTGCTTAGCTTAGTATTGTCTGCAAATACAGAGATTGAACTGTTTATCCCATCCTCCAGGTCGCTTATCAGCAAATTAAACAGGATTGGTCCCAGCACAGAACCCTGGAGGACCCCACTACCCAACCCTGACCATTCGGAGTACGCTCCATTTATCACCACCCTCTGAACTCGCCCCTGCAGCCAGTTTTCAATCCATGTACTCACCCTATGGTCCATGCCAACAGACCCTACTTTGTACAGTAAACATCAATGGGGAACTGTGTCAAATGCTTTTGCAAAATCCAGATACACCACGTTTACGGGCCTTCCTTTATCTAGATGGCAGCTCACCTCTTCATAGAAGGTTAATAGATTGGTTTGGCAAGAACGATTCTTCATGAATCCATGCTCATTACTGCTAATGATGCCGTTCTCATTACTAAAATCTTGTATATAATCCCTTGTCATCCCCTCCATGAGCTTACATACTATTGATGTTAGGCTAACTGGTCTGTAATTTCCAGGGATGTATTTTGGCCCTTTTTTTTAAATATTGGTGCTACATTGGTTTTTCTCCAATCAGCTGGTACCATTACAGTCAGTAGACTGTCAGTAAAAATTAGGAACAATGGTCTGGCAATTACTTGGCTGAGTTCCCTAAGTAAGAGTTCCCTAAGTACCCTTGGGTGCAATTATGTCCTCTGTTAGCCATGGGGGTGCTTCCTGTGATGTGTCATGAGAACAAACACTGCAGTTTTGGTTACTGAAGCCCCCCAATTCCCTCGTGAAGACTGAGAAGAAGAATAAGTTCAATACCTCCGCCATCTCCCCATCCTTTGTAACCAGATGTCCTTTCTCATTCTTTATGGGGCCAATATGGTCTGTCCTCCCTTTTTTACTGTTTATATACTTAAAGTGGAGTTCCACCCAAAAGAGGAACTTCCGCTCATTTGTCTCCTCTCCCCCTCCTGTGCCACAATTGGCACCTTCCGGGAGCCCAGGCCGCGGCCCATGACATTACCGTAGGGCTCCCTCCTCCTCTCCCTGTTGCTGGGCCAGTAGGAGAGGGGAGCGGGGCCTCGCACATGCTCAGTAGGGTTCCCGGCATGAAGCCGTAAGGCTACACTGCCGGGTACCTTTACCCGCAATGGGGGTGGCAACACCCGACACCTGATGGAAACATCAGCTGCGGTGCTGACATTGCTGGACTCCAGGACAGGTAAGTGTCCTATTGTTAAAAGCCAGCAGCTGCAGTATGTGTAGCTGCTGGCTTTAAATTATTTTTTCTTTTTTTGAGCGGAACACCGCTTTAAAGAATTTCTTGGGATTTTTTTGGGACACTCCGCTACGTGTCTTTCATGTTCTATCTTAGCCACCCTAATTGCACCCTTACATATCTTGTTGCATTCTTTGTAAAGTCTGAATGCTGATGATGATCCCTCGGCCTTGTATTTTTTGAAGGCCTTCCCCTATGCTTTTATATGCATTTTTACATTGGAGTTAAGCCATCCAGGACTTTTGTTCGCTCTATTAAATTTATTTTGCAATGGGATGCCCTGGCTAATGCCCTTATTTAATATGCTCTTAAAGCAAACCCATCTCTCCTCCATGTTCTTTGTTTCCTTTGAAATTCAGTGTTTTTGTGTTCCCCTTGTGTTTCCTATTTGTGTGATTTATACTGAAGCCAATTGACCTGTGATCGCTGTTTCCTAAATTGCCCCGTATTTCCACATCCGCGATCAGGTCTGTATTGTTGGTAATCAGTAGATCTAGTAATGCCTTGCTTCTAGTTGGTGCATCTACCATCTGACCCATGAAATTGTCCTGCAAGACATTTAGGAACTGGCGAGCCTTAGACGAATGCGTGGTTCCCTCTGCCCCTTCTATGTCTGGATAATTAAAATCCCCCATTATGATGACACTTCCCATCCTTGCTGCTAATCCAAATTGTGATAGGAGATCTGTCTCCACTTCCTCCCTCAGGTTAGGGGGCCTATAGCATACTCCCAGTATTATTTTCCTCTTAGCTTTATCACTTTTTGAGCTCTACTCATAAGGATTCCACCTCCTCCCTAGATCCCTTTTAGATGTCATCTCTTACATTCACTTGTACATTATTCTTGATCTATAGGCATACCCCTCACCCTTTTTTACTGTCTCTATCCCTGCAATAAAGGGAATAACCTTGAATGGTTGCCAGCCAATCATGAGAACTGTTAAACCAGGTCTCTGAAATTCCCACAAAATCCAAATCCTCCTCGCACAACAGTATCTCTAGTTCACCCATCTTGTCCGCCAGGCTCCTGGCATTGGTGAACATGCCACGTAGTTTAGAGCGGTCACATACTGTCCTCTTATTGCCCTCAATACCACCCTCTGGAATATGTTCATTGCTGAATATCTCTACCTCTGGACCCTCCCCACCGTCGCCTAGTTTAAAAACCCCTGTAACTTTTCGACCATCTTCACTCCCAGTAGATCTGCACCCTCCTCATTTAGATGCAGTCCATCCCTTCTATAGAACTGGTGACCGACTGAGAAGTCGGCCCAGTTCTCCAGGAGCCCAAACCCCTCCTTACTACACCAGCTCTTCAGCTACTTATTTACTTCCCTAATCTCCCTTTGCCTTTCTGGTATGGCTCGATGTACCAGTAGTATTCCTGAGAATACTACCTTGGAGGCCCTTTTCCTCAATTTAGCACCTAAGTCCCTAAAATTGTTCTTGAGGGCACTCCATCTGCCTTTGACTTTGTCATTGGTGCCAATGGGCACCATGACAGCCGGGTCTTCCCTAGCCCCTCCCAGTAATCTGTCCACCAGATCCGTGATGTGCCGAATCCAAGCGCCTGGTAGACAGCATACAGTTCGGCGCTTCAGGTCTTTGTCACAGATTGCCCTCTCTGTCCTTCTAGGAATTGAGTCCCCTACCACCAGAAACTGTCTATCCTTTCCCTTCGCTTCCCCCCCACTCTTTCCCTTCGCTTCCCCCCCACTCTCACTGGAGGAGTTCTTCCCCTGGCCGCTAGGAGAGTCCCTCAGCTCCAGTTGTGCTGGAACCTGACTGGTTTCACCAATGTCACTCAATGGAGCGTACTTATTGGGATGCTCTAGCCCTGGATCAGCCTCCCTGGCACTTCCCCCTCTACCCTTCCTAACTCACCCATCTATTCGTTTTTAGTGCCTGCACCTCTTTGTCTCCACCCGCCTCTGTGCTGGCCCCTGCTGGCTCACCTTTAGTATGGAGGGACTTCTCAGTGCTGACAGTTGCTTCCCCAGATTCAGAACCTGGGCTTCCAGGGAAACAATGTGCTTACATTTTGCACAGCAGTATTCGCCCTCGATCAGATGATCAAGGAACGCATACATGCCGTACGATGTACACCGAGTCGCACCTCCACATGCGCCGGGCACCGTACCTACTAATCTAATGAGGATTGGGGATTATACCCTGTCCAAATTACCTAACAACTAGCTTCTTGACACTAATACTCAACAATGCAATACACAGGTACTCAACAAGACAATAAACAGGTACTCGCAGCCCACGTGCACTCGCATTCCATGTGCACTCACAGTCCACGTGCACTCGCAGCCTATGTGCACTCGCAGACCACGTGCACTCGCAGCACTCGTGTACTTACAATACACAGGTACTCACACTACACAGGTACTCACACTACACAGGTACTTTGACCCCTGTTATAACCTCCTGTTTTCAACTCTGAATTTTAACTCAACACTTAGTCCAGTTCCACTTGGTCTAAGTTCCAGCAAGCAAAAAGGTGGCAAGCTAGCTCAAAGTAGTTTCAAAACTGCTGGAGGGCAAAGTTCACCTACCCTTGGAAGTCAACTAAAAACATACCAGGTGCATATATATATATATATATATATATATATATATATATATATTTTTTTTTTTTTTTTTTTTTTTTTTTTTTCTTCACATCACATTGTTGTTTGAATAAGTCCTAAGGTAATTTACACAACATCTTTCTGCATACAATTATATTTCTATATTTATATAGGAGGAAAAATGTGGGACTTTGAGTGAAACATGCAGGGACACGTCTCCATCCCTATATCATAGCAAAGAGGGGGATTTCAGGACCTTGAATGAGGTGGGTGAGAGTGGCTAAATGATAAGTCGGTTTTGAAAAGGATACCTTTATTGTCAAAAAGCGTCACAGCATAACATGAATGCAATGAGTAAATATGCAATCACATGTTAAAAACCATGTATGGTGAAAACAATAATGCAGCATGGCAGTCCCATAGTACGGTAAATGGTATGAACAACCATGTGGAAACAAAATAAGATCCCAGAAATCTAGTACATATGGTATATTAGAATCAATAAATCATCTAGAGAATAGGTGCATCCAGTAAGACTGACGCGTTTCGTGTATATAAAATTACACTCTTCAGGGGCAGGTGCACTTGGGTCTACAACAAAACATGAATAAGTCAATATGTACCATGGTTGAAACCATATGTGGGAGAAGTATATACATATAGGGAGAGGGATGTAAACTCATCCCTATGGATACCTACAAGCCTGTAGAGCAGTGATTCTCAACCAGGGTTTCGTGGAACCCTAGCGTTGCTCCAAAGGTTGCTAGGGGTTCCTTCAGCATTGGTCAATTTCTGCCTCTCAGATAAGTTCCCACTGACACCATTGATCTTTTTAGCTATCTGTAAGGCGGTAATTCTTCCCAATGACCACAAGTGTAAGGACCATTCTTCCCACTGACCATCACTCTATTGTATCATGAGTTGTAGATTTCTAATTTTTAGCAGGGGTTCCCCGAGACCGGAGAACTATTTCAAGGGTTCCTCTGTGTTGAAAAGGTTGAGAAAGGCTGCTGTAGAGTCTGAGTCTGTGCATCCAGACAGGGAGGGCTACCAGAGGTATCATTCCCGGGAGCTGAGGTCGGAACCCCGGCATTGAAAAGACTGGGCGCATACCATGAGCCCAACAAAGATGAGAAACACATAACCAAATGGTGGTAGGTGTGGGTTCGAATTCTAGAAATGAATTACAATAGGTGCATTGTAAATACGTATTATAGTGTTCCACTAAATGTAATATAATAGAAACCCAACACCACAATCCAAATAAAAGATATGAGTGTGATATTTCTATACGTTCTCCAACACACAATGGGGTCCTTGACTCAGCGTGCTAATAATAGTCGGATGATGGAAGGTCGTTAGAATCACTCTTTATCTATACAGAGATTTGAGCAGTTGTGTTGCTTCAGGATCAGCTAATGCAACTTATTTGTCCGTACTCCATGGCAGCGGTCACTGTATTAATGTCTTTTATAGGAGACTTTTTTTCCATCATAAATAGTTTTGTTAAGTAGAGGGACACGGCGGAGTGCGCTCGCGGCGTTCTGCAGAAAGCTTGTTTTGTGGGCGATGAATGAACATTTTGTTGGTTGATTAGTCAGATTCTCAATGGGATTAGCTTATGGAGGTCAGTGAACCCTTCTTTATGTTTCTTCCAGAGTCTATAAAAATAACCCTCTTCACAAAAAAAAAGAAAAAAAAAAGGAGGCAAAGATTTCTGGGTAAATACCCTTTTACATTACAGGAGCTTACAACAAAATTCCACATTTGTTACAAAAATGAAATAAAACATTGCTACACAAGTCTTTAATTTACAATTCTAGCTGTGGATAGAGTGGGGAAAAGTTAACATGTTTGTCAGGTCTGTGACCCCGTTAGAAGATTTTCCCTTACTTCCTGTTTCAGTGACACAAGGACAAGGAAAAATCTGACTGCAATAAAAATATTGATAAAAAAAGTGATATCAACACAGACAATAAAAAACAACAAAGAACACCTTTGGAATGAATTGGAGCGGAGACTGTGAGCCAGGACTTATTGTCCAACATCAGTGCCTGACCTCACAAATGGTCAAACATTCCCATAGAGACACTCCTAAACCTTGTGGACAGCCTTCCCAGAAGAGTTGAAGCTGTTATAGCTGCAAAGGGTGGGCCAACTCAATATTGAACCCTACGAACTAATACTGGGATGCCATTAAAGTTCATGTGCGTGTAAAGGCAGGCGTCTCAATACTTTTGACAATATAGAGTATGTTTATTAGTACTTTCAGTAATATCGGTTTTAAACAATAAAAAAAATGCCATAAATCAGCAGAAGGGCACAGTACGGGCGGAGGCAGAAGGGCACAGTATGGGCGGAGTCAGAAGAGCACAGTACAGACGGAGTCAGAAGAACACAGTACGGGCGGAGGCAGAAGGGCACAGTACAGGCGGAGGCAGAAGGGCACAGTACAGGCGGAGGCAGAAGGGCACAGTACGGGCGGAGGCAGAAGGGCACAGTACGGGCGGAGGCAGAAGTGCACAGTATGGGCAGAGGCAGAAGGGCACAGTACGGGCGGAGGCAGAAGGGCACAGTACAGGCGGAGGCAGAAGGGCACAGTACGGGTGGAGGCAGAAGGGCACAGTACAGGCGGAGGCAGAAGGGCACAGTACGGGTGGAGGCAGAAGGGCACAGTACAGGCGGAGGCAGAAGGGCACAGTACAGGCGGAGGCAGAAGGGCACAGTACAGGCGGAGGCAGAAGGGCACAGTACGGGCGGAGGCAGAAAGGCACAGTATGGGTGGAGGCAGAAGGGCACAGTATGGGCGGAGGCAGAAGGGCACAGAACGGGTGGAGGCAGAAGGGCACAGTACGGGCGGAGTTAGAAGAGCACAGTACAGGCGGAGGCAGAAGGGCACAGTACGGGCAGAGGCAGAAGGGCACAGTATGGGCGGAGGCAGAAGGGCACAGTATGGGGGGAGGAAGAAGAGCACAGTACGGGCGGAGGCAGAAGGGCACAGTATGGGGTGAGGCAGAAGGGCACAGTATGGGGGAGGAAGAAGAGCACAGTACGGGTGGAGGCAGAAGGGCACAGTATGGGGGGAGGCAGAAGGGCATAGTATGGGGGGGAGGAAGAGAGGAAGAAGAGCGCAGTACGGGTGGAGGCAGAATGGAACAGTCTGCGGAGGCAGAAGGGCACAGTACGGGGGGAGGCAGAAGGGCAGAGTACGGGGGGAGGCAGAAGGGCAGAGTACGGGCGGAGGCAGAAGGGCAGAGTACGGGCGGAGGCAGAAGGGCACAGTACGGGCGAAGGCAGAAGGGCACAGTACGGGGGAAGGCAGAAGGGCACAGTACGGGGGAAGGCAGAAGGTACAGTACGGGCGGAGGCAGAAGGGCACAGTATGGGGGGAGGCAGAAGGGCACAGTATGGGGGGAGGCAGAAGGGCACAATACTGGGATCAGGAGGGCCCAGTACAGGTTCCGGGACGCTGCCTTCCCGGGACCTCTTAGTAAAAAGCGTGACTGTCCTGTCAAATCCGTGACAGTTGGCAACTATGATGTAATGCAAGATTATCATGGTTCTCGCATGTATTAAGACAGCCCAGCTTGCAGTCATCATTGGACTACATATAGACAGGAAAGAGCTGCAAAGAGGCTGCAGGCGATCAGGTAACCCACCAAGAGAAATTGTTGGAGTGCATGTAGTAGGGAAGAGGCAACTGTTTATAACACCCAGGGCTTTGGCAAACTAAATTTCTTTCATTTAGGGATTACATCTACAGTATAGTTATAGTAAACCCTTTTAAGCACTTTTAGCAGCTGGGCTAATAGACTGACCCCAAACGGCACTGTTAACTCTTTCCTGTGAAGACTGGAAGTTCAGGCAAGCAGCACTGAGAGAGCAGAAGCCAGCAGCATTGAAATTTGCAAACTGCAAGTGCTGGGGTAAGAAATGTAACTGACAGTTTACTGGGTAATGTTTATTTTTAAGTGATCCATGACAGGACTAGGTCATCTAGAGTCCAGGGCGAACATGCCAAACTGACCCCCCCCCCCACAAGATGCATGAGCATTATGTGTTAGAACCCCCCCCATAAAAAAAAACCTGAGCACTAATCTGCATGATTACCCTCTCAGCCTTCATTCCCCCTCCTCCCAGTACAAATCCACCCCCTGCTAAAATTCCCCCTCCCAGAACAAACCTTTGTCCCCCAGCCCCCAAATCCCCCCTCCCAAAAAAATCAACCCTACTAGCACAAATCTTATACTCCTAAAATATCCCCTCCAAATACACATCCTCCACCTCCACTCCAAATCCCCCCTTCCAGCACAACCCCCCCAACTCCCCCTCCTAGCACCCCCCTTCCCCAATTCCTAATTTCCAATCCTAGCACAAATACACCCCAATCATCCCTATTAGAACAAATCCCCTCACCCACCCTTCTACTATATCACCCCTTCTATCACAAAACCCCCAGTCCCCCTCTCTAGCAGAAATCCTCTTCCCAACACAAATCCCCCTAAATCACCCCCCCCCCAGAAAAAATGTCCCCTCCTAGAACAGTTCTTACCCCCTGTCGCACCCCCCCCAATTCCCCCTTCCAACACAAATCCCCCCCCCAATCTTCTCACGGTGCCCTCCCACCTCACATAATGCCACAGTGCCCAGGGCAGCCGCCCCTCCTGCCCACCCCTTGCGCCAGCCCTGGCTCCATGTGCTATAAAACACTGAAGGTTTAAGCTCAGAGTTCTTGTGCCACCAAACCACCACCTTGCCCTTTATTTTTGGGTAAATTATCATCCAACTTCACGCCAACTGTTCCTATTTTAGCCACACCATCTTGATTTTAAGGATCCTAGGGGGCAGGATACACCAGGAATGGGGGTGGCTTAGCGAACAATAGTGTTTAGAGGAACCTATGAGGAGCTTGTATAGGCCACCTAAGGCTGTCCCAGGCAGAGATGTTATAATAAATGTAAAAGATGAGAAACCTTGAGCTATCTAAGGACATTTTCCCCGGGAATGTGATACAGGATGTGCGCTGTTTATGCAATTTTTGCAGCACGCTACAGCAACGCTGGGAGCTGGCCAAGAAATGAATATATAATTTATGATGTGAAGCAAACAGAGGAAGAGCGAGACAAACACTGCGGGAGAGAATCACTAGCACATGTTTCTGGATAATGTATACATCCCATACATTGGATGCAAATAATGATGGAGTAATGAGCGAGACATCTATTAAAGCTTGACTCTCTCTTATGAAACATTGTGAGCTACGGATGGAGGAGGTCAGAATTAATTTATACACTTTGTGCAGCTCATAGCAACAAGCCAGGTCTCTTAAAGCAAACATTTGCATTGCGCAGGACAAAACATTATGTTCACTTTAATGCTGCACCACAGGCTGAAGTTTATTCGAGATCTCCAACATCCCACCCTCTTCTCGGCCTGGTTTCCCTCTTGAGGCCTCCACTCAATTCCCAATCATTAAAGAGGAAAACAGGGCCATTGTCCTCTCAGTCAGGACTTTTCTTCGGAGTCTTTCAAAGAGGTGGCATCATTCTTAGTCATGGACGATGGAATCCCAGCCTATGGATCCTCCCCCTGCACTTGTATTGTAGAGATACCGCAACATATAAAGGCTTTGAAGCCCCTTACTGGAAACAATCACAGTTTTCTTCTTTTCTGTTCTCGCCCTTGAAGCCCAAAATCAGCCAAAACTTCTTTTTGGCTTTGGGTAGAGAGTAGAAGAGCTGGAACCTTTGTCTACATAGCTCCCAAGTGTCCTTCTTTTGGAATTTGAATGTCTTGGACATGTGGGCCAAGAC
Organism: Aquarana catesbeiana; assembly: GCF_042186555.1. Taxonomy (NCBI): domain Eukaryota; kingdom Metazoa; phylum Chordata; class Amphibia; order Anura; family Ranidae; genus Aquarana; species Aquarana catesbeiana. The sequence continues at coordinate 196,014,830 of NC_133336.1, forward strand.
AAGATGGTGGTGGCCAATGGTGAAAAAATTGGGCTCTGAAGGACAGGCTGCTCAATGCCAGCCAAAACTTAATTTTGATTTTTTGGTAGAGTTGCAGAGTTAGAACCTTTGTCGTCATAGCTCCCAACTGTCTTTCTTTTGGAATTTGAATGTCTTGGACATGTGGGTCAAGACAAGGTAATGGTGCCCAATGGTGGAAAAATTGGGTCTTGAAGGACAGGCTGTTCATTGCCAGCCGAAACTCCTTTTTGTTTTTATGTTGAGAGTTGCAGAGTTAGAACCTTTGTCAACGTTTTATTGCTGTCTTCATAGGTTCTAACTGTTCTTCATTTCGACGGACTGTCCTTCTTTTGAAATCTGATTGTCTTGGACATGTGGACTGTGGTTGACTTTCACATCGTGAAAAGAATGTGATGCTCAATGGTGGAAAAATTGGGTCTTGAAAGCCAGGCATGCATAGCTCCCAACTGTCCTTCATTTCAACGGACTGTCCTTCTTTTGGAATTGGAATGTATTTGACATGTGGGCCATGGTTGTCTTTCACACCAACTTCTCAATGCTCTACAATAAATAAGATAACAAATTCCCCCCTCCAAAAAAAAGTGCAGCCACCACATTTAAGGACTGGAAGCAATACATGGCATTTTTGTTTTTTTGGTTAAGATACCTTTTAAGGACAGATTTATTTTTAATGAAATTCATTTTATTTATTTTGAATATCCTTTTATATACTTTTTATTGTTCCCTATCTACTACAGGGTGCAATACTGGACTTTAAGATCATTCTATGCAGCATGGCTTCCACAGCAGCATTGTATCTTTGGGTGTCACAATTTTTGTTGCCCCCCGTGACACCATCGGTCGCCCGTGCTTCATCAACATCGAAATTCTTGAACACCAATGCCTAAATCTCCTTTTTTTTAGAAGATGTAAACCTTGTGTCTGTTGTCACTTTTTGACACTATTAGACAGAAATGTAAACCATAGACGAATTTCCAGCAGCTGTTCGGTTGTTGGGTTATCACGCTGCAACTGTGCCGCTGACTCATGCAGGTCATAAAGGAAGACCGAGACAAATGAGGTTTGCTTTTTCCTTTCCTTGTAGGATAACATCCCCCCGACACAGGTGCTGTTGCATTGTGTGCCCCTATGTAATAGTTTCACCGCTGAACAATAGGGGTGACTACAAATTTATCAGCTGAACTGGTGCTGTTGAGCTAGGTTGCTGGTGAGGTTGCTGCTAGGGGACAATAATGAGCCCCTCCGGCAGCTGAAGGTGCTAATTGAAGAGCAAGGAATCTCAGCTTGGTTGAGAAGGCAAACTGATTCTTCCTTTTATTTATTGGAGGTAATTGGCCTTCTGAAAAAGAGGAAGTCATTAGACATGTACGATTTGTTTAGTTCCAAATCAAAATAAGGACAAATTTTTCTTTGTTCGGAAATTCCAATGTATCCGAATTCTGTATCACACTAGTAACAAACAATGGCTGGGGGGCGGCTCTCGGTCAGTCGATCGGTCCCCGCACTTGCCCCATCTAGGTCGCGGATTTCCTCCGGGCAGCGGGCGGCAGCTTCACACTGGGTCTCCTCCTTCCTCGGTGTAACGAGGGCCATGTACCAGAGGTGAGACCAAAGTAGCGTGGAGGCCTCCCTGGCACCTTGGGTCCTTGAAGCCTCTGGAGATGGAGACAGAGACTTGGTAGACACCGAGTGGCATGGGTACCAGGGGTGCGGAGCACCGTGCAAACATTTGTCCTAGATCTGAGCTGAGGTCAAGTCCAGTTTGGCAACGAAGTATAAAAGGGTTAATCTGAAGAAGAATGGTCGAGATCCAAGCCGTGGTCGGTTCCAATCTGGCAGCTGAGTACAAAAGGGGCAAAGAAGTAGAATGGTCAAGGTACAAATCTGAGGTCAATGGCAAGCAGCAATCAAGAGTAGTCAAATAGGTTTCCAGGTCACAACAAGTCCAGACAGATCACACACTAGCATAGGAACAAGGGGGGAGTTAAGATAATCCAGCAATTGGCAGTGTCTGGGCTGGGCTTTAATAGGGAAGTTTGAGGTCACTTCCTGTGCGCCTCCTGAGCATTTTCCCGCCGTTTTTCCATCAGGTTGAGGTCACTTCCTGTGCGCCTCCTGGGCATTTTCCCACCCTTTTCCATCAGGTTGAGGTCACTTCCTGTGCTCCTCCTGGGCATTTTCATGCCTTTTCCATCAGGTCTTCTGCACAGGTGCAGGTTGGCGCACTGAGTCTTCTTTGGCGCGTGCTCAGTTGGCACGGATTTCCACTTGCGGCAACGCGCTATTGGTGCATGCATAGTAAGCCCTGCACTCTTACGCTCAGCTTCACGGTAGCACGGCTTCCCCCGTGTCTCCTCCCTCCTCCACCTCAGCGGCCAATAGGATCGCTTCTCCTCTCAGCCGATCGGGATTGGCCCAGCGAAGAATCAGGAAGACAATGGCGAATATTTATTCGCTATTGTCACACACCCTTTTTTGAAGCCTATTAGAGCCTCTGGTTCCAATCATGTGTTTCTAAAAATAGCTTAGGGGGGGCGGTGCCTCGTATGGATGGGCCGTCGCTGGTAACAAATGTAACCGAATCCTCTGAAACAACTAAACGAAAATTTGACCGAAATAAAATTCTAATCGAAATTCAAATTTGTTTCGAATTTGGAACTGAACACGAAATGTAAACATGTTGCAGTTCTTAGATGTAAAAAATTCGGCAGCTATACTCGAATTTGAATTCGAATGCCGATTGGAATTTTCCAAATTTGGTCAAATTGATTTCAATTTGTTCGAATTTGAAAAATGCAAATCAAATTCCAAAACTAAACTAAATCAATTCTGAAAAAGTTTTCTTTTCAGACACTAGAACACCCAATGCTCCACCTAAGTACCTCCCCCGCCCATCAGAGAGGCCACTCCCACTGCTAGCCTGATGTCCACTTCAAGCAGGCGGGCAGAACTCAGTTGAAAGGGAATTCAAATTTTACATTTTAGCTTATCTTTAATGGAAACCTGGACTGACAGAATGACTCGACTGCCGTTGCTGATCTGTTTTGCTACCTTGGCCACCATGCTGATCCAATGGCTTCAATATTTTTGCAATATATTGTAGATCACAAGCTTTGGCCTTCACACCAAGTCCTTTATCTGTATGCTTGTTTCGGGTTATCGTCTTGGTAAGGACTGAGGCTGGAGACAGCCAGATGTCTGGCATTTTCTGAAGGAGTTAAGCAATGGCCACCTCCTTATTTTTCTCACTGCTGGTTTTCTTTACTTGAGATAGAATCTTGTTTCTGAGACCCTCTGTGTGTGTGTGATGATTGGATCTTTTTTTATTTTTTTGGTTTCGTTTTGCATGCATTGAAGGAATGGACCATCTATAGAATGGGAAGGAGCCTCTACCAATGCCTTCTCCAGAAATAAGCCGGGGGGGGGGGGGGGGGGCTGTTCATTTCCTGTTGTTAATTAATTCTTTATACCTTGCCAGCTGTCATTGAGTCATCAGAGAGTTAAACAGTAGGCAGTTCCTCTCTCCGATCCCCAACACCCCCCCCCATCAGCTTCCGGTCTGACTGTGTCTTCATAACCAAAGACGAAAATGTCACTTGATGTAAAATTACATGCACAAATATATTATAACAATGAGGCAAACCATTATGAATGGTTCCCACCATCCCTGTGCTGAGTTCCTGGGTCTGTACAAATGCTGTGCCCATTATGAGGAGTTCTCACCATCCCTGTGCTGAGATCCAGGTCTGCACACCTGCTGTGCCCATTATGAGGGGTTCCCACCATCCCTGTGCTGAGTTCCCAGGTCTACACACCTACTGTGCCCATTATGAGGGTTCCCACCATCCCTGTGCTGAGTTCCCGGGTCTGTACACCTGCTGTGCCCATTATGAGGGTTTCTCACCATTCCTGTGCTGAGTTCCCGGTTCTGTACATCTGCTGTGCCCATTATGAAGGGTTCCCACCATCCCTGTGCTAAGTTCCCTGGTCTGTACATCTGTTGTGCCCATTATGAGAGGTTCCCACCATCCCTGTGCTGAGTTCCCGGCTCTGTACAAATGCTGTGCCCATTATGAGGAGTTCTCACCATCCCTGTGCTGAGATCCAGGTCTGTACACCTTCTGTGCCCATTATGAGGGGTTCCACCATCCCTGTGCTGAGTTCCCAGGTCTACACACCTACTGTGCCCATTATGAGGGTTCCCACCATCCTTGTGCTGAGTTCCCAGGTCTGTACACCTGCTGTGCCCATTATGAGGGTTCCCACCATCCCTGTGCTGAGTTCCCGGGTCTGTACACTTGCTGTTCCCATTATGAAGGGTTCTCACCATCCCTGTGCTGAGTTCCTGGGTCTGTACCCCCTTACAGATAGCTAAAACGATCAATGGTGTCACTGGAAACGTATCCCTTATCCCTGTGCTGAGATCCAGGTCTGTACACCTTCTGTGCCCATTATGAGGGGTTCCACCATCCCTGTGCTGAGTTCCCAGGTCTACACACCTACTGTGCCCATTATGAGGGTTCCCACCATCCTTGTGCTGAGTTCCCAGGTCTGTACACCTTCTGTGCCCATTATGAGGGGCACCACCATCCCTGTGCTGAGTTCCCAGGTCTACACACCTACTGTGCCCATTATGAGGGTTCCCACCATCCTTGTGCTGAGTTCCCAGGTCTGTACACCTGCTGTGCCCATTATGAGGGGTTCTCACCATTCCTGTGCTGAGTTCCCGGGTCTGTACACCTGCTGTGCCCATTATGAGGGTTCCCACCATCCCTGTGCTGAGTTCCCGGGTCTGTACACCTGCTGTGCCCATTATGAGGGTTCCCACCATCCCTGTGCTGAGTTCCCGGGTCTGTACACTTGCTGTTCCCATTATGAAGGGTTCTCACCATCCCTGTGCTGAGTTCCTGGGTCTGTACCCCCTTACAGATAGCTAAAACGATCAATGGTGTCACTGGAAACTTATCTGAGAGGCCGAAACTGATCATTGTTCAAGGAACCCCTAACAACTTCTGGAGGAACCCTAGTGATCCATGGAACCCTGGTTGAGAAACCCTGCCCTACTTTTATCTGGCCCTAATTATTTTATTGTGTTGAAATAGCCACTTCATCTCCATTGCAAGCCCAATAGGACAGGATGACAACGTAGGAGCACATTTGAGAGACAGGAACAGAGCGTTGTCACCCTCTAACATGAAGTGCCTGGACAATGTCCTTCATGGCAGGATCACCAGCCATTATTTTTTTTGTGTTGAAATAGCCACGTCATCTCCATTGCAAGCCCATCGGACAAGGTGACAAGGCAAGAGCACATTTGAGAGACAGGAATGGAGCGTTGTCACCCTCTAACAGGAAGTGCCTGGACAAGGACCTACATGGCAGGATCACCAGCCATTATTTTATTTTGTGTTGAAATAGCCACGTCATCTCCATTGCAAGCCCATCGGACAAGGTGAAAGCACAAGAGCGCAAGAGCACATTTGAGAGACAGGAACAGAGCATTGTCACCCTCTAACAGGAAGTGCCTGGACAAGGACCATCAATTTGTGATCACCAGCCGTTATTTTTATTATGTTGAAACCCCCTTACAGATAGCTAAAAAGATCAATGGTGTCACTGGAAACTAATCTGAGAGGCTGAAACTGGTCATTGTTCAAGCAACCCCTAACAACTTCTGGAAGAACCCTAGGGATTCATGGAACCCTGGTTGAGAAACCCTGCCCTACATTTATCCGGCCCTAATTATTTTGTTGCGTTAAAATAGCCACCTCATCTCCATTGCAAGCCCATCGGACAAGGTGACAACGCAAGAGGACATTTGAGAGACAGGAATGGGGCTTGTCACCCTCTAACAGGAGGTGCTTGGACAAGGACCACAATGTCAGGATCACCAGCCGTTATTTTATCTTATTGAAATGGCCACTTCATCTCCATTCCAAGCTCATTGGACAATGTGACAATGTAGGAGCACATTTGAGAGACAGGAACAGAGCGTTGTCTCCCTGTAACAGGAAGTGCCTGGACAAGCGCCATCAATTTGTGATCACCAGTCGTTATTTTATTGTGTTGAAACTAGTCATTGTTTAAGGAACCCCTAACAACTTCTGGAGGAACCCTACAGATCCATGGAACCCTGGTTGAGAAACCCTGCCCTACGTTTATCTGGCCCTAATTATTTTATTGTGTTAAAATAGCCACTTCATCTCCATTGCCAACCTATGTGATACGGCGACAACGCAAGAGCAAATTTGAGAGACAGGAACAGGGCGTTGTCACCCTATAACAGGAAGTGCCTGAACAAAGGACTACCATGTCAGGATCACCAGCCATTATTTTATTGTGTTAAAATTGCCATGTCATCTCCATTGCAAGCCCATCGGACAAGGTGACAACACAAGAGCAAGTTTGAGAGACAGGGACAGAGCGTTGCCACCCTCTAACAGGAAGTGCCTGGACAAGGACCAACAATTTGTAATCACCAGCCGTTATTTTATTATGTTGAAGCTGGTCATTGTTCAAGGAACCCCTAACAACTTCTGGAGGAACCCTAGGGATCAATGGAACCCTGGTTGAGAAACCCTGCCCTACAAGAGCACATTTGAGAGACAGGAACAGAGCATTGTCACCCTATAACAGGGAGTGCCTGGACAAGGACCATCAATTAATGATCACCAGCCGTTATTTTATTGTGTTGAAACTGGTCATTGTTCAAGGAACCCCTGACAACTTCTGGAGGAACCCTAGGGATCCATGGAACCCTGGTTGAGAACCATCATGGACCATCAAGGACTGTCATGGCAGGATCACCAGGAAAGGTGCAGATTATGACGTAATGTAACGAATGGCTTATAAAGGATTTCTTTGTCTATTACCAAATTTTGGGTGCTACAATGAACCCATCTAAAGTGACAGATGGAATGGTGGGGGTCATGTGCAGCGTTTCCTGTCCCTCCTAACTTCGTCTATGTGAGTTGCAGCAGCTGGGACTGGACCAGATTTATTAATAATTGGCCGGAGTACAAATAGCTCCCCATCCCGCCCCGCTCTGCTCCACATACAGATAAGATTCCTGTCTGCTAAATCCATTCACCAACTGCGATCCGGCGTCCTCTCCCCTCCCCAGAATTCCACGCTGCGCGGTCACCGCCTGCAAATACATTGTCCGAAAAATGGAGAGGAAGCAGCCGAATCTGAGTCACCATCTCGCTCTGAGGTTTGGTACCCGATTGGGCGGTGAGGTTAACCCCTTCCTGGGCAACTTGTCCACTGGAAATGTCCATCAAAATATACCCTCTGATAGACCATCATAGAAATGAAGGCATTATACAGCTGCAGGCCAAACGTTAAGATATGGATTTCAAAGGCCCCCCCACAGGTATATGTAGATCCTGCCATGAAGGTCATAATTAGGGTAATTCCTGTTAGGAGGATAGAGTGAACCGGGTGAGCTGAGCTGCTAAGTCACTGCTGGGAGGGGGAGCTGATTTGCTGGGAGGAGGGCGCAGGAGGAGATGTAGGGTCACTGCAGGGAGGCAGGATCAGGGTTTGATGAGTAACTGCTGGGAGGGGTGAGCAGTGGGAGATGAGTTGCTAAGTCGCTGCTAGAAAAAGACTTAGCTACTGTGCCTTGCTGGGAGGAGGGAACTGAGCTACTGAATCACTGCTGGAAGAGAAGAGCTGAGCTGCCAAGTCACTGCTGGGAGGAGGGAGCAGGGTACTGCCATGAAGAAGACTTAATACTGTGCCACAGCTGGGAGGGGGGAGCTGAGCTACTGAATCACTGCTGGGAGAGAAGAACTGAGCTGCCAAGTCACTGCTACGAGGAGGGAGCAGGGTACTGCTAGGAAGAAGACCTAGCTACTGTGCCACTGCTGGGAGGAAGGAGCTGAGCTGCCATGTCACTGCTGGGAGGAGGGAGCTGAGCTACTGAATCACTGCTGGGAGGAAGGAGCTGAGCTGCCATGTCACTGCTGGGAGGAGGGAGCTGAGCTGCGGCAAGACTGCTGAGAGGGGAGAGCTGAGATGCTGGGAGCAGTGAGCCGGGGAGGTGAGCTGCTGAATCAGTAGGGTGAAGCTGAGCCACTGAGTCACTGCTGGGAGGGGCGAGATGAGTTGCCAAATCACTGCTGGGGGGGGGTAGAGATAACAAGTAACTGCTGGGAGGGGGAGCTGAGCTGTCAAGTCACGTTAAGGTCCCCTAAATCGAATCATGCGGATGATAATGGAAACAAATGGAACAACAAAACTGCGAAGACATCCAAACCCATCAAAAATTATTTAAAAGAAATGTCACAGTAACGTCTGGGAAAAAAAAGAAGTGAATATTCCAATTCCCATTAACCCTTTACTGGTCTGTGGTTTATAACATTTTGGCAGGCGAAGGGTTATTCCCATCTGATGGCTCCTCTCCATGCCTGTGGCTTGGTGGGGGGGGGATAAGTGAAAGTGGAGATGAATAATCCGCGGCCTGCTGAAGCGATTGAGTAATTCTCACAGAAACGCCGGGCAGACTTCCTGCAGACACAATACATCTATCAAATGGTATGATGTAATACCGGACACAGGACCAGAACCACGCTGGATGATCACACTGACCGGCCGCTGACCTACCGGGCTAATGTGCCCCTCTGGCCAAGAGCATCATGGGAGCTGACCAATGACCAGGGACATTTTCCTAGAATCCCGTTGCTAGAAATGGAGTTGGCAGGAACAGTGACACATGGAAAATAATCGGTAAAAAGTGCTGAAAGGTCACCCAACCCGAAAATCCATGCAACAATCTATGAGCAGCTGATGGCCTCCAGCAAACTCTGAAACTGTACTAAAGTCATAACTACTGCTTTCATCAATTTTGCCGCCCCCCCCCATTGCGACCCCAGGAAATGCATGGGCATGGTTTGAAAAATGGCGACATCAACCCTTTAATTAGCCATAAGAAAACAATTACATATGAAATAAATGGTCATATATAAAATAAATCGAGAGGGTGGTTGTTGTCTGCTTGCCTATAGACTTGACTGAGATCCACCACCCGTCCCTAGTCACAACCTACTGGCTTATAGAAAGCTCCAAATTGACCATTTTCGGCCCTTCCAAGAGACTATTTCCCTGGTACCTTGGGAAGGCAATGGACAGATACCATGGTACCTTGAAAATGCAAAGGACCAGTCCCCTGGTCCATTGGAGCTCTCTTGGTGGTACAGAAGCACCATACTACTAGGGTTGCCACCTCATCCCTTTAAATCCGAACACATATTAATTACACAGGTTTTGTGGCTGATTATGGTGGTAATTAAAATCACTTGGTGCCTTATCTGCATTTAATTAGCCTCAGAACCTGTGTAATTCAAAGGTGTTCGGGTTTAAAGGGATGAGGTGGCAACTCTATATACTACTAGATGTGCCCCTTAGGAAGGCAAGGGGCTAATCCTTTGGTATCTTGGGAAGACAAAGGACCGACCCCTTGGTACCTTTTAAAGGCAAGGGACCAATCCCCATGGTCTTTTGGAAAGAAATAGGACTGATCCCCTGGCCCCTTGGGAAGTCAAGGCATTGATCCCCTGATTGCTTGAGAAGGCTTGAATAAGATCCACCCCCTGTTCTTAGTTGCACAATACTGGCTCATAGCCAGCTCCAAATTGACCGTTTTCTGCCTTCCCAAGGGACCAATACCCTGGTCTGTTGGAAAATCAAAGGACTAATCCTCTGGTCCCTTGAGAAGATAAAAGGTAGATATCCGTTGGGAAGGCAAAGGAGGGATCCCTTGGTCTCTTGGAAAGGAAAAGGACTGATCTCCTGGTCCCTTGGAAAGGCAAGGGACCAATCCCCTGATCCCTTGCAAAGGTAAGGGACCGATACCCTGATCCCTTTGGAAGGCAAGGGACCAATACCCTGATCCCTTAGACGATCTTCATTGTCTCTTGGAAAGGCAAAGAACTGATCCATTGGTCCCTTGGAAAGCCAAGGGACCAATCTCCATGGCCTTTTGGAAAGGCAAGGGACTGATCTCCTTGTCTTTTCGAAAAGGCAAAGGACTGATTCTCTGGTACCTTGGGAAGCTAAAGGACTGATCTCCATGGTCTCTTGGAAAGGCAAGGGTCTGATCTCCTGGTCTCTTGGAAAGCCAAGGAACCAATCTCCATGGTCTCTTGGAAAGCCAAGGGACTGATCTCAATGGTCTCTTGGAAGGGAAGGGACTGATCTCCTGGTATCTTGGGAAGGCAATGGACAGATCTCCTGGTACCTTGAAAAGGCAAAGAACCAGTCCCCTGGCCCCTTGGGGCCCATTTGGTGGTACAGAAGCACCATACCACCAGATGGCCCATGTTTTGTAACCATCCCACTATGGCACAGAACCCCAAAGACCCAGCTAACTGGCCAAGCTGCCTTGACAAATCTTACTTTAATCTAACCCTGTTGAACAGTATGGGTATACACCGGATGCTCATGTAGCCTCCCCACACACTGTAGAGAGGCCAAGTGGGAGATATGGGAAGGGCCCTGTTTAGGTTTTAAATATTGTGCGTGTGTGTGTATTTGGGGGGGGGGGGTTGGGAATCAGAGGAGTAAGTGCAGAATAAGAAGACTGCTCTAAAGTAGAGATGGGCAAATAGTACAGCCCAAGCATAAGTTCGGCCGAACATTGGCTGTTCGCCCCGTTTGGGGAGCACCCAAATATGCAGGTTGTTCAGCGGGTGTTCGCCCCGCTGAGCGCCGTGCAATGCAATGCGCGCTGCAAGCTTTGCCCAATCAGGGCGCAGTATAAGCTGGTTGTTAAGAAGCGGGCCACGGCATCCTTTACCAACCGGTGAGTCATCAGCTGTCAATGGGTTTCCCCACCGGTAAAAAAAAAAAAAAACGCCAAAATTTTAAAAAAAGAATGGCGTGTTGTAACCTCCAAAATCCATACAAGACCCTTATATGGGAATGCATCCTGACAGGCCAGGAAAGGGGTGGATGAGCGAGCGACCCCCTCCTGAACCATAATAGGCCACATGCCCTCAACATGGGGGGGGGGGGTGGGTGCTTTGGGGCAGGAGCCCCCCCACCACAAGGCACCTTGTCCCCATGTTAATGGCCGGTGGTTGTGAGGGTATGTGGGAAGGGGGTTTAACGGAATCTGAAAGCGCCCTTTAACAAGGGGGCCCCTAGATCCCACCCCCCACCCCCCCATGTAAATGAGTATTGGATACATAGCACCCCTACCCATTCACCAAAAAAGTGTCAAAAAGTAATAAAAACACACACAGTTTTTGATAATTCCTTTATTAAAAAATAAAAAAACAGTGTCCACCGATGTAAATCCATCGTCAGTCACGCCACCCATCGCACCTGAAAAATGAAACCGCTCCCACTGACATGAAGGATGGCCGTCTACTGCAGGCTAAGCCGTTTGGCAGTTCTTATATAGGTAAGGGGCGGAGCCACATGGCTACGTCACTAGATGGCATGTCCCCTTCTGACGTCAATGACCCAGCATGCACCCGTCCGTGATGTCAGAAGGAGGCGGTGCCACCAGAGTAGAACCCCCCTGCCCCAAAGCACCCAAATCCCCCATGTTGAGGGCATGTAGCCTGGTATGGTTCAGGACTGCATACTCGGATAAGGGTCTGGTATGGATTGTGGGGGGACCCCTTGCCGTTTAAAAAAAAACAAATTTTAAAACACCGTTTTGTTTTTTTAATAGCTGGGTGCATGCTGGAGTCATTTTAAATGTGATTTGACGTGTTTTTCTTTTTCTTTAGAAATGTCATTATTGCTGCAGCAGGTTCTATACATGGTACAGATGCGCCACTTTACAAGCAGACTAAAGGGACCCCTGGCACGATATTTAAAGGAATTTTTCATTTTTATTTTTGCACTTTAAGCATCATTAAAATCACTGCTCCTTTAAAAAACAAATAGTTTTTTTAAAAATTGTACGTGTCTCCCAGGGCAGTACCCGGACCCCCATACCCCTTTTATGGTAAATAACTTGCATATACAGTAAGCCTTCAAAATGGGCACTTTTGATTTTTCTTATTCGGCTCCCATAGACTTCAATGGGGTTCGCCGTTCCGGTTAGAACATTTCCCCTGTTCGGGAGTTCTGCTGCAAACCAAACAGGGGGGGTGTTCGGCCCATCTCTACTCTAAATCAGGGGTTTCCAAACTTTTTTAAACAGGGGCCAGTTAACTGTCCTTTAGGCTTTAGGGGAGAACAGGTTTTCACTGTTCATATCAGTAGGAGGAATAATGCCCCATCATTGGTGTCAGTGGAAGGTATGGTACCCCATCATTGGTGTCAGCGGGAAGCAAGGTGCCCCATCATTGGTGTCAGTGAAAGGAATGGTGCCCCATCATTGGTATCAGTGGCAGGAATAGTGCCCCATCATTGGTGTCAGTGGGAGGAATGGTGCCCCATCATTGGAGTCAGTGGAAGGAATAATGCTACATCATTGGTATCAGTGGGAGGAATGCTTCCCTATTATTTGTGTCAGTTGGAAGAATAATGACCTATCATTGGTGTCAGTGGGAGGAATTGTTCCTTATTATTGGTGTCAGTGGGAGGAATAATGACCCATCATTGATGTCAGTGGGAGGAATGTTGCCCTATAATTGGTGTCAGTGGGAGGAATAATGCCCCATCATTGGTGTCAGTGGGATGAATGGTTCCTTATTATTGGTGTCAGTTGGAGGAATAATGCCCCATCATTGGTGTCAGTGGGATTAATGGTTCCCTATTATTGGTGTCAGTTGGGGGAATAATGACCCATCATTGGTGTCAGTGGGAGGAATGGTGCCCCATCATTGGTATCAGTGGGAGGAATAGTGCTAAATCATTGGTATCAGTGGGAGGAATGGTTCCCTATTATTGGTGTCAGTGGGAGGAATAATGACCCATCATTGATGTCAGTGGGAGGAATGGTGCCCTATAATTGGTGTCAGTGGGAGGAATAATGCCCCATCATTGGTGTCAGTTGGAAGAATGGTGCCCCATTATTGGTGTCAGTGAAAGGAATGGTGCCCCATCATTGGTGTCAGTGGTAGGAATGGTGCCCTATTATTAGTGTCAATAGGAAGAATAGCACCCAAGGGCCAGATAAGGGCAAGAAAAGGGGCCCATCTGGCCCCCCGGGCCGCAGTTTGGATACCAATGCTCTAGGAACCCTATGTTAAAGACAATCCTATTCTATGCCGAAAATGATCAGATTCACTTTAAGATGCTGCCGTCTCCACAAGCAGAGGTGTAGAGGGAGGTGAGCCGCTTAGGTCTGTATTAAAACACACGGAAACACATTTGAGACTTGCTTGGAGTGCCACCTGCTGGCTGAAAGTGGTAACAATAAAATTATTCAAAGAAAATATCCAAGATTTGATTAATCAGAAAATATAAGAAAATACCAAAATAATCATAAATATTTTAGCACCGATAGTAAATAAAATATATTTTTTTTAAAAGTGGCCTCCAAAGTGTAGGGAGATAAACACAACACTGCCCCTGGAGAAGGATCACACTAATCAGATCATAACCTATTCATGGAAATTTCCTTTAAATCCTCCGCCTCCAGCACCTCAAACTCATGAAAACAGCGGATATCAATGTGTTCATTCTCCAGCAGCCGCAGCGATAAAGACTTTCTATTGTCAGGAAACGGCCGCTGGTAAACACAATGCTATTGTTAGCGGCACCTTCCATCTCCCGGGAATAGAAGGCACGATAAGAGTCAGAGGAGGAAGGAATTCATTAATGCCGGCACAGGCAAAGTTCACCCCCATCCTCTCATTAACATGGAAGAACACTGGAAGTGGAAATGGAAGGATGTGTAATAAAGAGGACCCGGATTATGTTATAGGAAACATCTAGACATGTTAACGGAGTGTAAGCAGCTCCATGAAAATTGTACCTTTTGTCTTGAATTCCTTCTGAAAAAAAGCTGTGCATTCCCAGGGCCTTTAGGGGAAGCTCTAGCATTAAATTCCAAATCTGGGCAATCCCCCTGGTCCCTTGGGAAGACAAGGGACAGATCCCCTGGTCCATTGGGAAGTGGTACAGAAGCACTATACCACTAAGGCAAGGTACCTTCTCTGGTATCTTGGGAAGACAAAGGACTGACCCTTTGGTCCCTTTTGGAAAGAAGAAGAACTAATCCCAAGGTCCATATGGGAGGCAAGGGACCAATCCCCTGATTGCTTGGGAAGGCTTGAATAAGATTCACCCCCTGTCCTTAGCTGCATCCTACTGGATCATAGACAGCTCCAAATTGACCATTTTCTGCCTTCCCAACGGATCAATCCCTGATCTCTTGGAAAGGCAAAGGACTGATCCTCTGGTCCCCTTGAGAGGACAAGGGATAGATCCCTATGGTCCCTTGGAGAGGCAAGGCACCAATACCCTGTTTTTTTGGAAAGAAGAAGAAATTTTCCCCTGGTCTCTTGGAAAGTCAAGGGACTAATCCCCTAATCCTTTGGGTAGGCAAGGGACCGATAACCTGATCGCTTGGGAATGCTTTAATAAGATTCACCCCCTGTCCTTAGTTGTATCCTACTGGCTCATAGACAGCTCCAAATTGACCATTTTCTGTCTTCCCAAGGGGCCAATCCCCAGTCTTTTGGAAAGGCAAAGGACAGATCCTCTGGTCCCTTTGAGAGGGCAAGGGGTAGATCCCCATGGTCCCTTGGAAAGGCAAGGCAACAATCCCCTGGTCTCTTGAAAAGAAGAAGAACTGATCCCCTGGTCCCTTGGAAAGGCAATCCTTTGGGTAGGCAAGGGACAGATCCCCGATCCCTTGGGGAGGCAAGGGATCGTTCCCCATGGTCTTTTGGAAAGGCATGGGACTGATCTCCTGGTCTCTTGGAAGGGCAAAGGACTGGTTCCCCAGTCCCTTAAGAAGAAAAGGGATAGATCCTTTGTCCCTTGGGAAAGCAAGGAACCGATCTCTTGATCTCTTGGAAAGGAAAAGGACTGATACCCTGGTCCCTTGGAAAGCCAAGGGATCGATCTCCCTGATCCCTTAGGAAGGCAAGGGACTGATCTCCTGGCCTCTTGGAAAGACAAAAGACTGATTCCCCAGTACCTCTAGAAATGTTAATGGAGTGTAAGCAGCACCCTGAAAATTATACCTTTTGTCTTGAATTCCTCTTGAATAAAAAGCTGTGCATGCCATGTGCTCTAGCGTTAAATTCCAAATCTGGGCAATTTCTTTTCTTTATTATTTAAATATCTCTTTGGAGGTTAAAAAAATAGCTACAACTGCAATCTGGAACTGATCCCTGCAGTACCTCATGTTTGCCACAAGATGTCCTCAGGCACTCAATCCAGAGGACTGAGGAAAGACGGTGAGTGCAGAGCTTTATAGTAACACCCCCTGATCATGGCAAACTGCACCCATCCATGTCTGCCGAGAAACTTGAAGTGTAAGTAAACCCCCCAAGGAAGCTGCCATCTTTGCCTCTGTTTAATCTACAACTACCATGATGCTGCACATGTGATCAGTTATGACAGCCATTGGATGGTTTGACAGTGTGGTTGAGAGCACATCCAATAGGAGTGTTACATTTCTGGCCGGAAATGAAACGGTTTTATGGATGGGCTTACTTCGGCTAGTTATCCTTTTCAAAAAAGACACACAAAAAGAAACAACCCTACAAGTCTTGGTATGTCTGCAGATTTGGAGAAGTCACTGCTGTGCTGCTTATGGTTCTCTTTGCTGGAGGAGAGGCTGCAGTGCAAGGATCTCCCTGCTCTCTGCACAGCTCCTGCTGTTTCTTGAATATTCCCCCAGTGACGACCGTGTCCCTTTAACCCCTCAAAGGCACAACTATCCTTACAATGTGCTGTGAGTGACTCAATAATTCCCGCAGTTTAATGAAGTATACTCTAGCTATTAGCCCTCAATAAAAGTAATATAAATAATAGTTAGTTATTTATTTAGATTATAAAAAATTGAAATTCATATTTATATTTTGTTAATATTTATATTTATTGATGGATTGATTTATATGTATGCTTTATAATTTTTTTAATATATATTATTTGTATTCTAAATATTTTATTTATATTTATGTATTTTTATTTACTTATTGATTGATTTATTTAAGTTAATATTTCATAAATACTTTAATATATATTATTTATTCTATAAATATTTTATTTATATTTTAGTTTTTATTGATTAACTTTATATTTTATCATATATTATTTATTTGATAAATATTTTATTTAAAAGCACTGTGCAAACTATTGAGACTATATAAATCCTGTATAATAATAATAATAATAATAATAATAATAATAATAATAATAATAATAATATTTATTTACTTAGATTTATATTGATGGATTCATATGTATATTTTATTATTATTTTATTATATATTATTTATTTTATAAATATGTTATTTATATTTATTTATATTTATATTGATTAATTGATTCATTTATATGTATATATTTTATGAATATTTAATTGTATCTTATTTATTTTATAAATATTTTATGTATATTGATTGATTGATGTAGATTGATTGATTTAACTTTATATTTTATACATTTTTAAGATATAATATTTATGTTATATATATTTTATTTAAAAGTACTGTGCAAACTATTGACACTATATAAATCTTGTATTATAATAATAATAGTAATAATTATTTATATTAATTTACTTAGATTTATATTGATTTATCTATATGTATTTTTTATATGTTTTTGATTATATATTATTTATTTTATAAATATGGTATTTATATTTATTTATATTTATATTGATTGATTCATTTATATGTATATTTTATTAATATTTCATTATATATTATTTATTTTATAAATATTGTATGCAAATGTATGTATTTATTTTTATTGATTGATTGTTTTAACTTTATATTTTATAATTTTTTTTATTATATAATATTTATTTTATATATTTTTTAAAGCACCGTGCATCGACACTATATAAATCTTGTAATATTATAATAATAGTAATAATTATTTATATTTATTTACTTAGATTTATATTGATTGATTTATATGTATATTTTATAAATATATTATTTCTTTTATAAATATGTTATTTAAATTTATATTGATTGATTTATATGTAGATTTTATGAATATTTCATTATATATTATTTATTTTATAAATATTTTATGTATATTTATGTATTTATTTGTATTGATTGATTTATGTAATTTTATATTTTATAATGTTTTTATTATATAAATGTAACATTTTTTTTTATCATATATTATTTATTTTATCAATATTTTATTTATATTTATTGATTGATTTATTTAAGTTTATCTTTTATAAATATTTTATTATATGTTATTTATTTTATAAATATTTTATTTAAAGGGCTGTGCAAACTATTGGCACTATATAAATCCTGTAATATAATAATAATAATAATAATAATAATAATAATAATAATAATAATATTTAATTATATTTATTTACGTATATTTATGTTGATTGATTTATATGTATATTGTATAAATATTTTATTTATATTTATTGATTGATTTATTTAAGTACATCTTTTATAACTATTTTATTATATGTTATTTATTTTATAAATAAAATAAAAGTCCTCTAATTAGAGTACCTTCTTGCTAGAAAAAAAAATACCATGATTTAAAAGATTACATTGTAATCTTCTGTTAAAGTGTTAATTCTCCTTTTCAGAAAAGGTGAACTAACACCCTACACCAGAGGCGTAACTAAAACTTGGGGTCCCAAACGACAGGAAGGGGGCCACTGCAGAACATGTGAAAGGGCCCCGCAAGGCTCAGTTCATACTGCTGCAACCCCAAAGTCATACGGCTTTCTTGCCATTACATTGTGACTTGCTTGCAATTTACTTGCAACTTCCTTGCGACTTTTGTGATTTAACATTGCAGTCTATGGCACTCAAATCACCAAAGTCGAGTCGCATTGGGCAGCGCTAAGGGCCCCGGCTCGTAGGAAAATTGCCGGCATGATTTATTACTTTATAATATCCTTGTAAATTGTATTTTTCTTAATTTTAGGATGTAATTTTCTATAATGTAAAAATTATAGGATACAATGATCTTCAGAATCATACTGTTCTGTATAGATCCATATTTGAGGAAATGCTGCCACCTGCTGTACAAATAGTGGTACTTCACTGGAGGGGTGGAGGGTGTATCATAATGAACTATGGTTTCTATTCCATGGAGAGGATCCCTCAGGACCCATCATACCAGGAGGAGTACTATACAGCCAACCATATCAGCTGAAAGGACAGAATGAGAGTGGAGCGCCCCTACTGGATACTGATAAGAACAGATATTACACTCGATCTTAGCCAAAAGGCCCTGCTTTTTAAGTCAGGTCCTCTCTGTAGGAAGGTGCAATTAGTCTTCTCACCTGTAGGTGGCCTTGTGGGGTCCCATAGGGGAATTTGTCCCTTAGAGCCCCTATATAGAGCCTCGAGAAGGAACGTTGTCTGATTGGACACAGAACTCTTGAGAGTTTTGGTGGCCATTTTGGGTGGGGGAACATTTCAAATAGGGAAACCTATGACTATTTGGCGCTCCTTTTGGCAAGTATTGGACAGGGAAAGGAACCCGGTTGCGAGGGACAGCACTAAACATAGAGAGAGGTCCCAGATGAGTTGAGAAAGCGCAGGGAAGGGTTTCCCCAGCACGACATTCACTCCGGTAAGGGAATCGGCAACTTAGAGTCAATGCAGGTGGCTGGAATCACCCTCCGGTACTTCGTAAGCAACGCTATCCCCAGTAACTTAAGCCGTCCTCTTCCATCCTTTCTTTTTCCGTCTTCTCAGACTGGTAGTTTGGTAAACTGCTATTCCAAGTGCCGAAGACCTGTTTAACGGTTGAATGAAGACATTGTGCAAGTTTAACATAGGTGCCCTAGTACATGTTGTGCGTTTAAGCATTGCTCTTCTTATACTTGCCAATGATGGCTCAATGTAGAGACACCATACACAGAATAGCCATCACATTATGACCCCCCACCATAACCAATCAAGGTATGGACTCCACTAGAACTCTGAAGGTATGCCATGGCATCTGGCACCAAGCCGCCAGTAGCAGATCTTGTAGGTCCTTTACATTGTGAGGTGGAACCTCCATGGATCGAAGTTGCTTTTCCAGCACATCCCACAGATGCCCAATTGGATAGAGATCCAGAGAATTGGGGGGCCAAGTCAATGCCTCAAACTCATTATTGTGTTCCTCCTCAAACCATTCTTGAATTCATCAGACCAGGCCATCTTCTTCCATTGCTCTGTGATCCAGTTCTGAAGCTCATGTGCCCATTGTAGGCTCTTTTGGCTGTGGACACGGGTCAGCATGGGCACCCTGACCGGTCTGCAGCCCCATACACAACAAACTGTTCTGACACTTTTCTATCGGAACCAGCATTAACTTTTTAAGCAACATGAGCTCCAGTAGCTCTTCTATTGGATTGGACTACACAGGCCAGCCTTCCCTCCCTACATGCATCAGTGAGCCTTGGGCGCCCATGACCCTGTTGCCGGTTACCCTTCCTTGGACCACTTTTGGTCGGTCCCGACCACTGCAGACCGAGAACATCCCACAAGAGCTACAGTTTTAGAGATCCTCTGACCCACTCGTCTGTACATTACAATTTGCCCCTTGTCAAAGTCGCTCAAATCCTTACGCTTGCCTATTTTTCCTGCTTGCAACATCAACTTCAAGGACAAAATGGTCATCTGCTGTCTAATAGATGCCACCGGCTTTCAGATGTCATTGTAACAAGACAATCAATGTTAGTCACTTTACCTGTGAGTAGTCAGAATGTTATGGCTGATCGATGTATAAGCAAGATAGGAGGTAGTCCCTTAGGCAGATTGAAGAAGGGGAGGATTTCCCTGAAACACGTCCCTGCTTGCATACTGCGACTGACCTCATCCCTGAGGGTGGGACTGGAACGGAGCAGGAGCGGGCATCCTCCAGGTGGGGCGTTTTCTTTACATATCCAAAGCATTCCACCGCTGCCGTCCCGTGGAACTGGGAGACTGCTGTATGAGACCGGCCGCCCTGCACACCGGTCCTCTGCTCCACATTACTATGAGATGTGAGTGCATTTTATGGAGATTTACTAAACTTTGTTTATTTTAACTTGCTACACCAGCATTTCCCAACCTTTTTACTCCAGAGGAACCCTTAAAATAATTCTCAGGGAACCTCTCAGGGAACCCCTAGTAAGATTAGTCTTTTGGGGTTCATTGGAAAAATACCCTTTCCATTGGTGGTGGTAAGTGGGAAGAATGTACACCCCTTACATTGGCGGCCAGAATGACACCTTTGCAATCATACCACTGGCTCTGCCGAGTGGCCTTGGACCTGGAACTATGAAGGCACCATCAGATGGGAGGTCAGTCAGCCACAGCTTAAGGAACCCCTAGCAATCATACCACTGGCTTTGCCGAGTGGCCATAGACCTGGAACTATGAAGGCACCATCAGATGGGAGGTCAGTCAGCCACAGCTTAAGGAACCCCTAGCAATCATACCACTGGCTCTGCCGAGTGGCCTTGGACCTGGAACTATGAAGGCACCATCAAATGGGAGGTCAGTCAGCCACAGCTTAAGGAACCCCTAGCAATCATACCACTGGCTCTGCCGAGTGGCCATGGACCTGAAACTATGAAGGCACCATCAAATGGGAGGTCAGTCAGCCACAGCTTAAGGAATCCCTAGCGAACTCTGGAGGAACCCTAGGGTTCTGCAGAACCCTGGTTTAGAATGTCTGCACTACACTATTTGCTCTCTGTGCACCGTTGTTTTGCTTGTGTTGTTAGGGCTCTTGCACATGGGACTGATGTATGAACATCCGCTCAACTGTGCTTTTTTACCCCCCCTACACTGCACGTCTAAATGGAGCCTTTACGTGTACTTGGAGCCCCCTACTTCGTCTGCATAGGACACCAGATAGCGTCAGTGTGATCTACAAGATGTAGAAGACTATAGAATCACAAGAAAGAGAGGGCGCACCAGCCCAATATGACAGGCAAACCTTACACGTTTCAAGGGTAGTACCCTCTTCCTCAGCTCTGAGGGCACTTTTACCCCCCTTTCCTGCCCAGGCCAATTTTCAGCGCTGTCGCACTAAATGACAATTGCGCGGTCATGCAACGCTCTACCCAAATGAAATTTTGATCTTTTTTTTTCACAGAAATAGAGCTTACTTTTGGTGGTATTTAATCACTTGTGTTTTATTTTTTGCTGAAAAAGAAAATGATAAAAAAAAAAAACAACAATTTTAATTAAAAAAAATTTTTTTTTTCTTCATTTCTGTCAGTAAATTTTGTAAATAAGTAATTTTTTTTCTTCACTGATGTGTGCTGATGAGGCGGCACTGATGGACGCTGACAGGCTGTATTTATGGGCACTGATGAGGCGGCAATGAAGGGCACTGAGAAGGTACTAATATGCTGCACTGATAGGTTATTTTTTACAGTGGTTGGTGGTTGCCACATCCCTGGGTAACAGAAAAAATGGATGATGAGCACGAATAGGCAGCACTGATGGGCACTGATATGCGGCACTAATGAGCTCTTATAGGCAGCACTGATGGGCACTGATATGCAGCACTGATAGGCAGCACTGATGGGCACTGATAGGTGGCACTTATGAGCACTGATGGATGGCAGGGATAGGCAGCACTGATATGTGGTACTGATGGGCACTGATAGGTGGTAATGAAGGGCACTGATTAGGTGGCACTGATGAGAAGGTACTAATATGCTGCACTGATAGGCTATTTTTTTACAGTGGTTGGTGGCTGCCACATCCCTGGGTAACAGAAAAAAATGGATGATGAGCATGGATAGGCAGCACTGATGGGCACTGATGGATGGCACAGATAGGCAGCACTAATGGGCACTGATATGCGGTGACACTGATGGACGGAATGGATAGGCGGCACTGATGGGCAGCACTGATGGGCACTGATATGCGGCACTGATGGGCACTGATAGGCGCCACTGATGGGCACTGATAGGCGCCACTGATGGGCAGCACTGATGGGCGGCACAGATGGGCACTAAAAGGCAGCTGATTGGTGTCACTTCTGGGCACTGCTGGGGCTGCACTGATGATCAGTGCCCTGATTACCTGTACAGGCTTTCCTGTGAGGAGATGCCGCTAATCAGCTCTCCTCTCCTCACACTCTGATAGCGTGAGTCGAGGAGAGCCAATAAATGGCATTTCCGCATTTACATGTGACCCCCAAACATTATATATATTTTTTTTAAAGCAGAGGCCCTAGAGAATAAATTGGTGGGTTTTGCTATTTTTTTTTATATAACACAGTAATTGCGCAGCGGTTTTTCAAGCGCAATTTTTTTGGGGAAAATACTTTTTTTTTTTATTTTAATGCAAAAAAAAAAAAAACCACAATACACAACCCATTTTTTTTGTGTAAAATATAAAAGATGAAGTTATGTCGAGTAAATAGATACCAAACATGTCACGCATTAAAATTGTGCAACAGCAACAAAAGACATCATTTTTACTATCCATAGGTGACGCTTTAAAAGCCTTTACAGGTTATCACTTTAGATTTATAGAGGAGGTCTGATGCTAGAATTGCTGCCCATGATGTGACGTTCATGGTGATACCTCACATGTGTGGGACGATCGCCGTTTCCGTGCGGCGGGACCAAAGCACGCGTTAGCCTTTGCACGCAAGCACGGGAGGGCTTTTATTTATTTTTTATACTTTTTTTTTTTTTCTTACACTGTTGCTCTAATTTTTTATTTTTTTATCACTTTTATTGCTGTCACAAGGAATGTAAACATCCATCTGTCCGCAATAGGCATGTGACAGGTACTCTTTATGGAGATACAGTGGAACCTCGGATTGCGAGCAACGCACTTTAGGAGCGTTTCGCAATACCAGCTATTTTTTTTTTAAATTCTGACTCGTCTCGCAAGCAGGATTCAAGCCGCTGGGGTGTGCAGTACCGCATTTGGCCAGAGGTGTGGGGGTGCCGGTGACGCTCAGAGACACTTGGTTCTCGAGTGTCTCCAAATGTCTCTGGCACCCCCGCATCTCAGGCCACATGCGGTACTGCATACACCGGCGCCCACGCACCTCTGGCTACATGCGGTACTGCAAACACCAGGGCCCCTGTGCCTCTGGCCACATGCGTTACTGCATACATCGATGCCCCCGCACCAGTGGCCACATGCGGTACTGCATACACCGGCGCCTCCCAAAATAACCAAAATCGCGCCCCCGGCTCTTTTAGCCAGAAATCGGTCCAAAATGACCAAAATCGCACCCCCGGCCCTTTTAGCCAGAAATCGCCCCCGAACCTCTGGCCACATGCGGTACTGCATACACCGGCACCCCCGCACCTCTGGCCACATGCGGTACTGCATACACCGGCACCCCCGCACCTCTGGCCACATGCGGTACTGCATACACCGGCGCCCCACGCACCTGTTGCCACATGCGTTACTGCATACACCAACGCCCCCGCACCTCTGGCCACATGCGGTACTGCATACACCGGCACCCCCGCACCTCTGGCCACATGCAGTACTGCATACACTGGCGCCCCTGAACATCTGGCCACATGCGGTACTGCATACACAGGCACCCCCGCACCTCTGGCCACATGCGGTACTGCATACACCGGCGCCCCCGCACCTCTGGCCACATGCGGTACTGCATACACCGGCACCCCCGCACCTCTGGCCACATGCGGTACTGCATACACCGGCGCCCCACGCACCTCTTGCCACATGCGTTACTGCATACACCAACGCCCCCGCACCTCTGGCCACATGCGTTACTGCATACACCGGCGCCCCCGAACCTCTGGCCACATGCGGTACTGCATACACCGGCACCTCCGCACCTCTGGCCACATGCGGTACTGCATACACCGGCGCCCCTGAACATCTGGCCACATGCGGTACTGCATACACAGGCACCCCCGCACCTCTGGCCACATGCGGTACTGCATACCCCGGTGCCCCCGTACCTCTGGCCACATGCGGTACTGCATACACCGGCACCCCCGCACCTCTGGCCACATGCGGTACTGCATACCCCGGCACCTCCATACCTCTGGCCACATGCGGTACTGCATACACCGGCACCCCCGCACCTCTGGCCACATGCGGTACTGCATACCCCGGCACCTCCATACCTCTGGCCACATGCGGTACTGCATACCCCGGCACCTCCATACCTCTGGCCACATGCGGTACTGCATACCCCGGCACCTCCATACCTCTGGCCACATGCGGTACTGCATACACCGGCGCCCCCGCCCCTCTGGCCACATACAGAACTGCATAGACCAGCAGTGGCTGTGGAACGGATTATCTGAGTTTCCATTATTTCTTATGGGGAAACTGGCTTTGATGTACGAGTGCTTTGGATTACAAGCATGCTTCTGGAATGAATTATGCTTGTAATCCAAGGTATTACTGTGTCTGGGGTCTATGAGACCCAAATCCCTCCCCTGCCTATAAAAGCCTTCAGAGCATCAAGATCGGCGTTTATGAATGAGCTTTATTTTCAAAAAATGGTGCCGATGGTTTCCGAGTAAACTGGAAGTGATGTCATGTCATTGCTTTTGGGTTACTATTACAAACAGCCAATCAAAGACGATCTTGTTGGAATGGGAGGGCCATGGAAGGTGGCGGGAGGGGGGATATATCCCCTCCCGCTGCTTGTAATAGCAATCGAGCGGCTGGTAAGCTGCTCTGATTGCTATTACAGGAGAGCCAACCGCTGACTCTAAAAAAATCTATTCCGGGGTGATGCCTGCAGCTGTACCCGTCATCCCCATATCACCACCGAAAGTCCAGCGACATACGGGCACGTCGCTGGACAGGAAGTGGGTAAAGTGGTTGTAAACCCTTCCATATACCCAGTGAAATGACTGGCCTCGGGTGATACACAGAGATGAATGGACATGTGTAATTTGTTTCGTTTTTAGATGAAATTCGACAAATTTGTTAATTCGGAAATATTCAAAGGAACGAAAACCCGTTTAACTAATTTTTCCGAAAATTCTAAAATTCGTAAATTCATAAATCTATAAATTCGTAAATTTCAAAAATCCGAAAATAAGAAATAAAATCAGAAAATTCAAAAGAACTAAAATCTGAAAGTAAGAATGAAAATTAGAAAATTAGAAAAACCCGGAGCTAATAATAATAATAACTATTAAATTATAGGTATTGGAATTTCCATTCAAATTTGGCTGTTAGTGAACGTAACAAATATGAATTTATCCGAAGTTACAAATTATCCGAAATAACGAATGCCGCATCTAAACGAATTGAATGTAACAAATTAATAATAATAAATAATAATAATAAAAACTTTTATTATTATTATTTATTACTATTAATTTGTTATGTTCCATTCATTTAGATGCGGCATTCGGTATTTCAGATAATTCGTAACTTCGGATAAATTCGTATTTGTTACGTTCACTAACAGCCAAATTTGAAAGGAAATTCCAATACCTATAATTTAATAGTTAGTTATTTTTAGTTAGTTATTATTTCAGATTTTTGAATTTTCGGATTTTCGAATTTCCGAATTACCAAATTCCAAGGTACTAATTTTCTAATTTTCGTTCTTATTTTCATAATTTCCTTCTTTTGAATTTTCGGATTTTCATTTTTATTTTTGAATTTTTGAATTTACAAATGTTAGAATTTAAGAATTTTTCGGAAAAATTTGTTAAATGGGTTAATTCGTTAATTCCAATATTTCCGAATTAACAAACTTGTCGAATTTCATCTAAAAACGAATTCGGAAAGAAACGAATTGCACACGTCTATTCATCTCTGTGTATCACCTGAGGCCGGTCCCTTCTAAACTAAGAGAACGAAGTTACGAATCTATTAGAAATAATGATCATAACAAATGACCCAAAAAACAAAAAAAAATTGAAACGAAAATAAAAACGAACACATTTTTCGGCAGTGCATGTGCCTAGAGATGAAACAAATCCTCCTACATAAGTTGTACCTGTTTTTCTGCAGTCTTCTCTCCTCTACAGCCATTCAAAGTCCAGAATTTATACAGCTTGTCTTTAGTTTTCAGAAAGCAGGGGGCGGGGAGCTGAAGTTGCGTTCAATGAGGAGAGCTCTGAGAGCTGATTGGAGGCAAGGGACACCACCCCCCTTTTACACAGCACACAGGAACTGAGCTGAGGTTGTCAATCACAGACTGTGTGCTAGAGCTCCCTCCCCCCTGTCACCTTTTTTCTCTTGGTGTCAGGAAAACTTATCATAAATGACTCATGCTGATAGCAGAGGAAGGAGGCAGCAGACAGAAATGACACTTAGTGTTCTGGATTGAGACAGGTAGAAACTATAGAGGGATAGGCTTTTATGATGGGGGGGTCTCTCTGATGGGGGTTTTCCAGTGAGGGAGCTCTCATGTATAGGGGTACCTCAACATTTTTTGTATTTACATATTTTTAAAGGGCGTAATGACTGAAAAAAAGATTGAAAAACTCTGCTCTACAGTACTATTTCAGAGAATATGCATTATGTGTTTTCACCACTAGAGGGCATAAGTCATACATTGAATTAATTTCCATCATATACACTATATTACCAAAAGTATTGGGACACCTGCCTTTACACACACATGAACTTTAATGGCATCCCAGTCTTAGTTTGTGGGGTTCAATATTGAGTTGGCCCACCCTTTGCAGCTATAACAGCTTCAACTCTTCTGGGAAGGCTGTCCACAAGGTTTAGGAGTGTGTCTATGGGAATGTTTGACCGTTCTTCCAGAAGTGCATTTGTGAGGTCAGGCACTGATGTGGACGAGAAGGCCTGGCTCACAGTCTCCTCTCTAATTCATCCCAAAGGTGTTCTATCAGGTTGAGGTCAGGACTCTGTGCAGGCCAGTCAAGTTTCTCCGCCCCAAACTCGCTCATCCGGGTATTTATGGACCTTGCTTTGTGCACTGGTGAGCAGTCATGTTGGAACAGGAAGGGGCCATCCCCAAACTGATGACACCTTAACCACTTGCCTACTGGGCACATATACCCCCCTTCTCGTCCAGGCCAATTTTCAGTTTTTAGCGCTGTCACACTTTGAATGACAATTGCGCGGTCGTGCAGCACTGTACTCATATGACATTTTTTTTTTTAATTTTCACACAAATAGCGCTTTCTTTTGCTGGTATTTGATCATCTCTGGGCTTTTTATTTTTTGCTAAACAAACAAAAATAGACCAAAAATGTTGAAAAATAAAAAAAACAGTTTTCATAGTTTGGTATAAAGTTTTGCAAACAGGTAATTTTTATCATTCATTGATGTCATTGGCCCATTACTTCAATCTCTGACCAGCTGAGTCCCAAGGACTCAGCGATCACAAAGCAGGCTGCCTGCGTGTCGCAGGGGGCGCACGTGCAGCGTGAGCACTGGACGACATCCATGTACCGTTGTACGCCCTCCCAGCATTTTAAGCCCACGCTGTAGGCATCTGTCGGCTATAGCACGGGCGCCAAGTGGTTAAGAGTTCCCTTCACTGGAACTAAGGGGCCAAACCCAACCCCTGAAAAACAACCCCACACCATAATCCCCCCTCCACCAAATGATTTGGACCAGTGCACAAAGCAAGGTCCATAAAGACATGGATGAGCGAGTTCGGGGCGGAGGAACTTGACTGGCCTGCACAGAGTCCTGACCTTAACCTGATAGAACACCTTTGGGATGAATTAGAGCGGAGACTGCGAGCCAGGCCTTCTCGTCCAACATCAGTGCCTGACCTCACAAATGCGCTTCTGGAAGAATGGTCAAACATTCCCATAGACACACTCCTAAACCTTGTGGACAGCCTTCCCAGAAGAGCTGAAGTTGTTATAGCTGCAAAGGGTGGGCCAACTCAATGTTGAACCCTACGGACTAAGAATGGGATGTCATTAAAATTCACGTGAGTGTAAAGGCAGGTGTCCCAATACTTTTTACATACTTTTTATGGTGTGTGTATATCTATATCTACTTATTTATATATATATATATATATTCATTCTCAGAATATGCAATGCGCATTTTCACCATTAGAGGGCGCACTGTCCGTTCGCTGTGTGTGTATTCGCTCATTCATTCAAAAAGGGTTAAATATTAATTTTCACCAACAGAGGGCGCATGCAGGGAGATAACATATGTGTGTTTATCATGCAGTACATACAGGGTGGTTTTTTTTACTATCACAAGGGCACAGTCCTCTACCTCTCCTACATTTTGCCGACCAGTAACACGTGAGGTGGCAAGAAAAGTAGGCTTTAATGCCCAGCTGTTGCACATATATATTTATTTTTTTATTTGATATATATATATATATATATATATATATATATATATATATATATATATATATATATATATTACAGTCACATCAGTCCATACCCTCAAGGAGCTTACAATCTAAGGGTCCCTATCTCACATTCATACATACACATACATACTGTATATATATATATATATATTTTTTTTTTAAATAACTGTTGATTTCATTTATTATTTTTATTTAAATACATATATATATTTTTTAAATTTATTTATTTAATTGTAATTGTTTAGTTATTATTTTCATTGATTTCATTTATTTATTTAATTAAATATAATTTTTTTTTATTTAATTGTATTTGTTTATTTATTATTTTAATTGATTTCATTTATTTATTTAATTAAATATATTTTTTTTTATTTAATTCATTTTAATGAACAAATTAATGTAGTCTGCAGGCTGACAACGCTAGCCCACTGCGTCACAATTCTAATCAGTGTTGTCAGCCGGCCGTGTGATCTCCTTCAGGTGACCAATAGGCCGTCTATAAGGATGGATCTGATAGACACCTCAGCGGGCCAACCGAAGGAGCGCACATGGCGGGCTGACAACGCCGATGGTCTACCATTTTCCATATAAAAACTTAAAGCTGAACTCCAGACACAAGAAACATATTTTAACTACAGTATATGCCTTAAAAGTATAACTAAAGTCACATTTTTATTTTTTTTTAAAGTTTTTTGGATAGGGTGGTGAGGGGTTTAGAACCCCCGTCAGGTTTTTATTGCTGGCTGTGTCCCCCATTAGGGAGATTCATCCTTTCTATTTGTCCTTATGACACCAAAAGTGAAAGAAAATCCCAAATTTTACGCTGTCCCCAGAACAGGAATAGAGGGGAATTCTTCCTAATGGGGACACTAGTTCTGTGACAACCAGGTATTCTCTCACTTTGAATGGATTTCCTCTCACTTCCTGCTTTAGCTATGGAACAGGAAGTCAAGGGAAATCTTCCCAATGGGGACACTAGTTCTGTGACAACCAGAGATTCTCTTGCTTTGGAGGAATTTCAGGGGAAATCTCCCCAGTTGGACACAGAAGTCATGAAAATTGACAGGAATCATAACCCTCACTTACTGTATCCAAAAAAAAAAACGTTTTGCCTTACTTCTACTTTAATAGTCACGGGGAATAGAAATCTACTTTGTCTGCCTTAAAAACCTTGCAAATCCAGATATTACTATATAAACGTAGCAGTAACATCATCACTGTGTTTTACACATAGCCGGTGCTGTGGGAGGGGCCCATCAGGCTCCACCTACCACAGAAAACTACAGGAGGGGGCGGAGACAAGACCAGTCACCCTGCACAAGGAGAGAGAGCAGCAGTGAGTGGTCTTTATTACAGAGGGAAAGTCTTACTGAACAGATCTGGATGAAATACACCAGTATTTAAGGAGAATACACATGATGAATGGATTTCAGCTTTAACCTCTTGCCAACCAAGTGCCAAGAAGAGTGCGCTTTAATGCTCGGCCGCCACACACATGCATTCACAGTGGACCGCTCCAGGGCACTAAAGCCCACTTAAAGGGGCGGTTGAAGCTTGAAGGGGTTAATATGGCAGAAAAAAAGTGGGAAACCCCCAAAAGTAGGTGTGATCACCCAGAGTGTGGAAGAAGATCCCAACCCGTCATACCCCACCTGGAACTGAAGGATCACGTCTGGGGTCAAGGTCAGCCATTTTCTTCTATGGCCGGAATAAATGAGTAATGATTCTCCATCCACGCTATGTGTCACGGCGAGGAGGAATTTGGGGTCTGAGTGGGAAATATGGAATGGATATGTCAGCTGTGTATAGTGAAAGGACGATTCATGGGAGTGAACTCACAGAGGTCTATGAGATTTATGAAAGGTTCTTCATAGAGAAGATAAGAATTGTCCTATAACATAGACCTGGGGTATGGTGGAGTCTGGACCATCTACATAGATCCCAAATAATTATTAAAAATATATATATACATAAATATATATACATAACATTCTGTTTGTTGATTATTATAATATTAAATATATCCATCTTATTCCAGATCTGTTTATTAGCTTTTGTACTGTAGATAAGGTCACATTCATCAAACTGCAATATAGCCTAAAGCCTCGTACACGCGGTGCGATTGTTGGCCAACTGGGCATCTGATTTTTGTCAAAAGGGACGTGTGCCTGGATCTTGTCTTGCATACTAATGGCACACAATTGTCGTGCCACAAACATGAACGTAGTGACGTACTACGTGGAATTTCAGCTCTTGAGCGCCACCCTTTGGGCCCCTTCTGCTAATTTCGTGTTTGGTGAGCATTGATTCCGAGCATGCGTGTTTGTACTTTCGACTTTTGTGCGATGGATTTGTGTACTGACCATACAAAAATTTGACGTCAAACTGTTGTCCGACGAAAATTTACTAGCCTGTCATCCAACATTTGTTGGCCGAAAGTTGGACAACAATTATCAAAAAGAGCGCACTAACGGTCATATTTTACCGCGATTTGCGTTTTGTTTTTACATTGTATATAACTGGTTGCTAAGGAGGGGGCCGAGAAGCCGGCAGCCGCATAACCACATGCCGACCAGCACACGACGATGTACATCGGCACAATGACACGGCTGGACAAATGGGCGTACAGGTACGTCCCCTTTAAATCGCGGCATTGTGGACGTGCGCGCATCCGCTGGATACTCTGTGACCGTGCTCACGATTCCTGCTGACTCAATGTCAGCCGGGGGCCCGCGATCGTGTCACGGAGTGGCAGATTGGGGAGATGCCTAAACAAGGCATTTCCCCGTTCTGCCTAGTGCATAGTTGCCAACAGTCCCGATTTTCCTGGGACAATCCCGATTTGGGACCCTCGTCCCGATCGGAGGCTGTCCCGAATCGGGATTAGCCCAGGGAAATTCAGGAATGTTTGCATTTTTCATTTTTTTGCAACAGGCTTCAGTAAAATGGCGGCCGGTCCCGCCGCCGCCGCTAGAACGCTCCCCCTTGTGTTCAGTAGAGAGAGGAAGAGGGCTCGATCCGTGCAGCCAATGAATCGGCTTCTCCTCACGCACGGATCGGCCCCTCCCCTCTTCGCTGAACACACGGTGCCAGCGGCCACTGTAATGTAATGTGCTGGGGCCTGGGGGCGTTATGGGAGGGGGGTCTGCACTGAAGGGGGTCTGCTGAGGGCTTCTGCATTGATGCAGGGGGGCCTGCATTGATGGAGGGGGGCCTGCACTGAGGGGGTCTGCATTGATGCAGGGGGGCCTGCTTTGATGGAGGGGGGCCTGCATTGATGGAGGGGGGTCTGCACTGAGGAGGTCTGCATTGATGGAGGGGGGTCTGCACTGAGGGGGTCTGCATTGATGGAGGGGGGTCTGCACTGATGGGGGGTCTGCATTGATGGGGGGTCTGCACTGAGGGGGTCTGCATTGATGGAGGGGGGTCTGCACTGAGGGGGTCTGCATTGATGGAGGGGGGTCTGCACTAGGGGGGTCTGCACTGAGGGCATCTGAACTGATGGAGGGGGGTCTGCACTGAGGGCGTCTGCATTGATGGAGGGGGGACTGCATTGATGGAGGGGGGCCTGCATTGATGGAGGGGGTCTGCACTGAGGGGGACTGCACTGAGGGGGTCTGCACTGATGGGGGGTCTGCACTGAGGGGGTCTGCACTGATGGAGGGGGTCTGCACTGAGGGGGTCTGCACTGATGGAGGGGGGTCTGCACTGAGGGGGTCTATACTGACTCTGCTGGGGGCACCTGATGCAAGGACGGACTCTGCTGGGGGCACCTGATGCGAGGACGGACTCTGCTGGGGGCACCTGATGCAAGGAGGGACTCTGCTAGGGGCACCAGATACGAGGACAGACTCTGCTGGGGACACCTGATACAAAGACGGACTCTGCTGGGGGCACCTGATGCAAGGACGGACTCTGCTGGGGACCCCTGATGCAAGGACGGACTCTGCTGGGGGCACCTGATGCAAGGACAGACTCTGCTAGTGGCACCTGATGCAAGGATGGACTCTGCTTGTGGCAGGCGACGTGGCTAGTGACACGCTCAGGGATCCCACTGATTCGGCATTATGGTGAGTTGAATGATTTAATTTTATATTACAATGTAATAATAGAAATAATGCGCTTCAATCATCCTGACACCATAACAACCTTGGTGCTGGGATGATTGAAGTGCTAACACCAGGTGTTTGGAGTATCTTTATCTGCTGATTGTTAAACTTTCTAGAATACACATATTATTGTTGTGTAGGATCTGGGGCTGCTGTCCCGTCATTCCTCTCCCCCCCTTTCCCTCTCCATCCCTCATTCATCTCAGACTCTAACCACACCCCCTTTGAGCCACGCCATTTAAGCCACGCTCACTATTCCACGTAAACCACGCCCATTTTTCGCCGCGGCGCGCTTCGCGTGCCGCAGGTTTTTTTTTGCTAAGTCACGCCTACAAACGAATGCCCCACCCCCTAATTATTGTACGGCTATGCCTACAGCCAAAAAAGTGTCCCACATATTTTTTTTGCAATGTTGGAAACTATGCTAGTGACATGACAGAGATCACTGCTCTCTGTCATCGGGAGCAGTGATTGCTGTCATGTGAGTTGTAGCCCATCCCCCCCACAGTTAGAATCACTCCCTAGGACACACTTAACCCCTTGATTGCCCCCTAGTGTTTAACCCCTTCCCTGCCAGTGTCATTTACACAGTAGTCAGTGCATTTTTAGAGCACTGATCGCTGTATAAATGACAGTGGTCCCAAAATAGTGTCAAAAGTGTCTGATATAATGTCGCAGTCCCGATAAAAATCGCAGATCGCTGCCATTACTAATAAAAAAAATAAATAAATAAATAAAAATGCTATAAATCTATCCCTTATTTTGTAGACGCTATAACTTTTGCGCAAACCAATCAATATACGCTTATTGCGAAAGTTTTTTTACCAAAAATATGTAGAAGAATACATATCGGCCTAAACTGAGAAAGAAATTTATTTTTTTATATATTTTTGGGGGATATTTATTATAGCAAAAAGTAAACAGTATCGATTTTTTTTCCAAATTGTCGCTCTTTTTTTGTTTATAGCTCAAAAATCAAAAACCCCAGAGGTGATCAAATACCACCAAAAGAAAGCTCTATTTGTGGGAAAAAAACTAAGTCAATTTTGTTTGGGTGCAACGTCGCACGACCGCGCAATTGTCAGTTAAAGCGACGCAGTGCCGTATCGCAAAGGCATCCCCACGGGCTTCCCTGCTGATGGTAAAAAAAAGAATTGCCGGCTAAAAAAAAACAATCTTGAAATGAAAAAAAAGAATGGGGTCCCCCCCAGGTCCATACCAGGCCCTTGGGTCTAGTATGGATTCGGAGGGGACCCCCCCACGCCAAAATGTTTTAAAAGAATGGCGTAGCCCCCCCCCCAAAATCCATACCAGACCCTAATCCAAGCATGCAGCCCAGAAAAAGCAGGGGACGAGCGAGCGCCCCCCCTCCTTCCTGAACCATACCAGGCCGCATTCCCTCAACGTGGGGGGGTTGGGTGCTTTGGGGGAGGGGGGGGCTCTGCGCCCCCCCCACCCCAAAGCACCTTGCCCCCATATTCGTGGAGACAAGGGGCTCTTCCCGACAACCCTACAGGCAGGGGCTTATCGGAATCTGGAAGCCCACTTTAACAAGGAGGCCCCCAGATCCCGGCCTCCCCCCCATGTGATTGACTATGGGGTACATTACAAAAGTAGTGTAGTGTTAAAAAATACAGTAGACAGTTTTTGACAAGTCTTTTATTAAAAATATCTTCTTCTTCCCCACTTCTTCCTCCGGTCTTCCTCCATCTTCTTCCGCATTTTCCTCCTCCGGGCTTCTCCTTCTCCCCCTGCTTCTTCTTTCTTCTGTCTTCTTTGTCCGGGGGTTCTTCTTCCTCTTCCCGCCGACAACCCTTCTTCGATGCTGCGTCCCGCTGATCTGTCTACGCCGATGTCAAGCATTCCTTAGATAATGATGGGGGCGTGGCAATCAGATTACGTCATCCAGAGGCCCCGCCCCTTTGTGACGTCACGGATCCATCATGCCCGGGCAGAGATGTCACAAGGGGTGGGGCCTCCGAAACGGCGTAATGCTATGGCTACGCCCCCATCGTTATCAGTCCGCCCCATGCTTGACATCGGGGCGGACTGATCAGCGGGATGCAGCATCGGAGGAGAGTCGTCTGTGGCAGAGGAAGAAGAACGCCGGACAAAGAATAAAGAAAAAGAAGCAGCGGGAGAAGGAGAAGCCCGGAGGATGAAGATACGGGAGAAGATGGAGGAAGACCGGAGGGATGAAGAAGATATTTTTAATAAAAGACTTGTCAAAAACTGTCTACTGTATTTTTTAACACTGCACTACTTTTTTTGGTGAATGGGTAGGGGTACAATGTACCCCATACTCATTCACATAGGGGGATGTGAATGAGGGATGTGCTTTGGGGCAGAGCCCCCCCTGCTCCAAAGCACTCATCCCCCCATGTTGAGGGCATGCGGCCTGGTATGGTTCAGGAGGGGGGGGCAGTCGCTTGTCCTCTCCCTTTCCTGATCTGCCGGGCGGCATGCTCGGATAAGGGTCTGGTATGGATTTGGGGGGGGGGCATGCCATTTTTTCTAAAAAAATGTTGGCGTGGGCGGGGGTCCCCTCTGAATCCATACTAGACCCAGGGGCCTGGTATGGACCTGTGGGGGGATCCCACACTGTTTTTTTTCATGTTTTTTTTTTTTAGCCGGCAATTCTTTTTTTTACATGCAGCAGGAAGCCCGCTGACAGCTGATGACTTCCTGGCCCCCTCCTTAGAAACCAGTTCTATACAGTGTAAAAAAGTAAATTAAAAAATGCAAAAAACACAGTAAAAACGCGGTACTTGCAATCCAATTTGGATTGAACTCTACTACATGCAAAACGCTGCATTTTGCTGGAAAAAAAACGACCCTTTCCAAAAAACGCCGAGGCACAAGAATGCATTGATGTGAACATGTTCCATAGGAACCCATGCTGATTTTGTACGTTTGCCCACTGACAAGAAATGATCAGTCTATAATTTTAATGGTCGGTTCATTTTAACAGTGAGAGACAGAATAACAACAAAAATATCCAGAAAAACGCATTTAAAAAAAAAGTTATAAATTGATTTGCATTTTAATGAGTGAAGTATTTGATCCCCCATCAATCAGCAAGATTTCTGGCTCCCAGGTGTCTTCTATACAGGCAACAAGCTGAGATTAGGAGCACTCTCTTAACCACTTGCCGACCGCCTTACGACGATATACGTCGGCAGAATGGCACGGGCAGGCAGAATCACGTATATATATACGTGATCTGCCTCCCGCGGGCGGGGGTCCAATCGGACCCCCCTCCCCTCCCGGTGCCCGAGGCGGTCGGCTTCTGACTGGGAGCGATCAGAGGTGAGGGGGAGACCATCCGTTCGTGGCCCCTCCCTTGCGATCGCTCCCAGCCAATGAGAATCTTCCTTTGCTGCTGTATGCTAAACAGCAGCAAAGGTAATGATGTCATCTCTCCTCGGCTCGGTATTTTCCGTTCCGGCGCAGAGGAGAGAAGACATCGATGTGAGTGTAAAACACACACACACACAGTAGAACATGCCAGGCACACATTACACCCCCGATCCCCCCCCCCAATCACCCCCCCCCCGTCACACTGACACCAAGCAGTTTTTTGTTTTTTTTTTATTACTGCATGGTGTCAGTTTGTGACAGTTAGTGTGGTAGGACAGTGAGTGTTAGGCCCCCTTTAGGTCTAGGATACCCCCCTAACCCCCCCTAATAAAGTTTTAACCCCTTGATCACCCCCCCGTCACCAGTGTCGCTAAGCGATCATTTTTCTGATCGCTGTATTAGTGTCGCTGGTGACGCTAGTTAGGGACGTAAATATTTAGGTTCGCCGTCAGCGTTTTATAGCGTCAGGGACCCCCGTATACTATCGAATAAATTTTTTAACCCCTTGATTGCTCCCTAGTTAACCCTTTCACCACTGATCACCGTATAAGTGTTACAGTTGACGCTGGTTAGTTCGTTTATTTTTTATAGTGTCAGGGCACCCGCCGTTTATTACCGAATAAAGGTTTAGCCCCCTGATCGCCCGGCGGTGATATGCGTCGCCCCAGGCAGCGTCAGATTAGCGCCAGTACCGCGAACACCCACGCACACAGCATACGCCTCCCTTAGTGGTATAGTATCTGAACGGATAAATATCTGATCCGATCAGATCTATACTAGCGTCCCCAGCAGTTTAGGGTTCCCAAAAACGCAGTGTTAGCGGGATCAGCCCAGATACCTGCTAGCACCTGCATTTTGCTCCTCCGCCCGGCCCAGCCCAGCCCACCCAAGTGCAGTATCGATCGATCACTGTCACTTACAAAACACTAAACGCATAACTGCAGCGTTCGCAGAGTCAGGCCTGATCCCTGCGATCGCTAACAGTTTTTTTGGTAGCGTTTTAGTGAACTGGCAAGCACCAGCCCCAGGCAGCGTCAGGTTAGTGCCAGTAGCGCTAACACCCACGCACGCACCGTACAGCTCCCTTAGTGGTATAGTATCTGATCGGATCAATATCTGATCCGATCAGATCTATACTAGCGTCCCCAGCAGTTTAGGGTTCCCAAAAACGCAGTGTTAGCGGGATCAGCCCAGATACCTGCTAGGACCTGCATTTTGCCCCTCCGCCCGGCCCAGCCCACCCAAGTGCAGTATCGATCGTTCACTGTCACTTACAAAACACTAAACGCATAACTGCAGCGTTCGCAGAGTCAGGCCTGATCCCTGCGATCGCTAACAGTTTTTTTGGTAGCGTTTTGGTGAACTGGCAAGCACCAGTGGCCTAGTACACCCCGGTCATAGTCAAACCAGCACTGCAGTAACACTTGGTGACGTGGCGAGTCCCATAAATGCAGTTCAAGCTGGTGAGGTGGCAAGCACAAGTAGTGTCCCGCTGCCACCAAGAAGACAAACACAGGCCCGTCGTGCCCATAATGCCCTTCCTGCTGCATTCGCCAATCCTAATTGGGAACCCACCACTTCTGCAGCGCCCGTACTTCCCCCATTCACATCCCCAACCAAATGCAGTCGGCTGCATGAGAGGCATTTTCTTTATGTCCTCCCGAGTACCCCTACCCAACGAACCCCCTCAAAAAAGATGTCGTGTCTGCAGCAAGCGCGGATATAGGCGTGACACCCGCTATTATTGTCCCTCCTGTCCTGACAATCCTGGTCTTTGCATTGGTGAATGTTTTGAACGCTACCATTCACTAGTTGAGTATTAGCGTAGGGTACAGCATTGCACAGACTAGGCACACTTTCACAGGGTCTCCCAAGATGCCATCGCATTTTGAGAGACCTGAACCTGGAACCGGTTACAGTTATAAAAGTTAGTTACAAAAAAAAGTGTAAAAAAAAAAAAAACACAAACAAAAATATAAAATAAAAAAAAAAATAGTTGTCGTTTTATTGTTCTCTCTCTATTCTCTCTCTCTATTGTTCTGCTCTTTTTTACTGTATTCTATTCTGCAATGTTTTATTGTTATTATGTTTTATCATGTTTGCTTTTCAGGTATGCAATTTTTTATACTTTACCGTTTACTGTGCTTTATTGTTAACAATTTTTTTGTCTTCAGGTACGCCATTCACGACTTTGAGTGGTTATACCAGAATGATGCCTGCAGGTTTAGGTATCATCTTGGTATCATTCTTTTCAGCCAGCGGTCGGCTTTCATGTAAAAGCAATCCTAGCAGCTAATTAGCCTCTAGACTGCTTTTACAAGCAGTGGGAGGGAATGCCCCCCCCCCCACCATCTTCCGTGTTTTTCTCTGGCTCTCCTGTCTCAACAGGGAACCTGAGAATGCAGCCGGTGATTCAGCCAGCTGACCATAGAGCTGATCAGAGACCAGAGTGGCTCCAAACATCTCTATGGCCTAAGAAATCGGAAGCTACGAGCATTTTATGACTTAGATTTCGCCGGACGCAAACAGCGCCATTGGGAAATTGGGGAAGCATTTTATCACACCGATCTTGCTGTGGTCAGATGCTTTGAGGGCAGAGGAGAAATATAAGGTCTAATAGACCCCAATTTTTTCAAAAAAGAGTACCTGCCACTACCTATTGCTATCATAGGGGATATTTACATTCCCTGAGATAACAATAAAAATGATAAAAAAAAAAAAATGAAAGGAACAGTTTAAAAATAAGATAAAAAAGCAAAAAAATAATAAAGAAAAAAAAATAAATAAAAAGAGCACCCTTGTCCCTGCCTGCTCTCGCGCTAAGGTGAACGCAAGCGTTGGTCTGGCGTCAAATGTAAACAGCAATTGCACCATGCATGTGAGGTATCACCGCGAAGGGCAGATCGAGGGCAGTAATTTTAGCAGTAGACCTCCTCTGTAAATCTAAAGTGGTAACCTGTAAAGGCTTTTAAAGGCTTTTAAAAATGTATTTATTTTGTTGCCACTGCACGTTTGTGCGCAATTTTAAAGCATGTCATGTTTGGTATCCATGTACTCGGCCTAAGATCATCTTTTTTATTTCATCAAACATTTGGGCAATATAGTGTGTTTTAGTGCATTAAAATTTAAAAAAGTGTGTTTTTTCCCCAAAAAATGCGTTTGAAAAATCGTTGCGCAAATACTGTGTGAAAAAAAAAATGAAACACCCACCATTTTAATCTGTAGGGCATTTGCTTTAAAAAAATATATAATGTTTGGGGGTTCAAAGTAATTTTCTTGCAAAAAAAAATAATTATTTCACGTAAACAAAAAGTGTCAGAAAGGGCTTTGTCTTCAAGTAGTTAGAAGAGTGGGTGATGTGTGACATAAGCTTCTAAATGTTGTGCATAAAATGCCAGGACAGTTCAAAATCCCCCCCAATTGACCCCATTTTGGAAAGTAGACACCCCAAGCTATTTGCTGAGAGGCATGTTGAGTCCATGGAATATTTTATATTGTGACACAAGTTGCGGGAAAGAGACACATTTTTTTTTTTTTTTTGCACAAAGTTGTCACTAAATGATATATTGCTCAAACATGCCATGGGAATATGTGAAATTACACCCCAAAATACATTTTGTTGCTTCTCCTGAGTACGGGGATACCACATGTGTGAGACTTTTTTGGAGCCTACCCTCGTACGGCACCCCGAAAACCAAGCACCGCCTTCAGGATTTCTAAGGGCGTAAATTTTTGATTTCACTCTTCACTGCCTATCACAGTTTCGGAGGCCATGGAATGCCCAGGTGGCACAAAACCCCCCAAATGACCCCATTTTGGAAAGTAGACACCCCAAGCTATTTGCTGAGAGGTATAGTGAGTATTTTGCAGCTTGGTGAGAGGGTGACAACAGTTGGTGCGATTATTCGCAAATGGAAGAAACACAAAATAACTGTCAATCTCCCTCGGTCTGGGGCTCCATGCAAGATCTCACCTCCTGGAGTTTCAATGATCAT
Organism: Aquarana catesbeiana; assembly: GCF_042186555.1. Lineage (NCBI taxonomy): Eukaryota > Metazoa > Chordata > Amphibia > Anura > Ranidae > Aquarana > Aquarana catesbeiana. The sequence continues at coordinate 196,054,644 of NC_133336.1, forward strand.
GAGAACGGTGAGGAATCAATCCAGAACTACACGGGAGAATCTTGTCAATGATCTCAAGGCAGCTGGGACCATAGTCACCAAGAAAACAATTGGTAACACACTTAGGCCCCTTTCACACTGGGACGGTTTGCAGGCGTTATTGCGCTAAAAATACCGCCTGCAAACCGCCCCTAAACAGCCTCCACTGCGCTGGCAGGACGGTAAAAAAAGTCCTGCGAGCCGCATCTTTGGAGCGGTGAAGCAGCGGTGTGTTCACCGCTCCTAAACCGCTCCTGCCCATTGAAATCAATGCGACAGCGCAGCTATACCGCGGTAATACCGCCGCTATAGCCGCGCTGTACGAGCGGGTTTAACCCTTTTTCGGCCGCCAGTGGGGGTTAAAACCGCACCGCTAGCAGCCGAATACAGCCACAAAAACGACGGTAAAACAGCGCTACAAATAGCGCTGTTTTACCGCCGACGCCCCCACCGCCCCAGTGTGAAAGGGGCCTTAGCCACGAAGGACTGAAATCCTGCAGTGCTCGCAAGGTCCCCCTGCTCAAGAAAGCACATGTACAGGCCCCTCTGAAGTTTGCTAATGAACATCTGAATGATTCAGAGGAGAACTGGGTGAAAGTGTTGTGGTCAGAGGAGACCCAAATCAAGTTCTTTGGCATCAACTCAACTCGCAGTGTTTGCAGGAGGAGGAAAGCTGCCTATGAGCCCAAGAACACCATCCCCACCGTCAAACATGGAGGTGGAAACATTATGCTTTGGGGACAAGACAACTTCACCGCATCAAAGGGACGATGGACGGGGCCATGTACAGTCAAATCTTGGGTGAGAACCTCCTTCCCTCAGCAAGGGCATTAGAAATGGGTCATGGATGGGTCTTCCAACGTGACAATGACCCAAAACACATGGCCAAGGGAACAAAAGAGTGGCTCAAGAAGAAGCATATTAAGGTCCTGGAGTGGCCTAGTGAGTCTCCAGACCTTAATCCCATAGAAAATATGTGGAGGGAGCTGAAGGTTCGAGTTACCAAACATCAGCCTCGAAACCTTAATGACTTGGAGAGGATCTGCAAAGAGCAGTGGGACAAAATCCCTCCTGAGATGTGTGCAAACCTGGAGGCCAACTACAAGAAACGTCTGACCTCTGTGATTGCCAACAAAGGTTTCTCCACCAAGTACTAGGTCATGTTTTGCAAAGGGGTCAAATACTTAGTTCACTCATTAAAATGCAAATCAATTTATAACTAGCAACCCTGCCAGACAGTACAGCCAGGTATATGACTTCATGTTCTCTGGTTCCTCCTTACCCCTTCATCAACATGTTAATGATATTTTAAAATTAAAACCATTCCATTTTTTTTACATACCTTATTTTAGAACTAGTGATGTCATCACCAGGCCTCTGTGCTTCCCTATGCAATGCAAGCAGATCATGGCTGGTGGGAGGGGCTGTACATAGCTTCCTGAAAACAGCCCAGCGCCCTGCCTCAGTACTCCTCTGATGAGTACTCAGCTTTGATGCAAGCAGTGGGAGGAATTATGCAAATATAAAAATATAAGCCTTAGCTAGCTAAATCTCCTTTAGTTAGGATTTGGATCTCTTTTGGATGGTAAATAAAATGCAAGACAGCAAATAGTAGATTTGTAGAAAAAAATGACAATCCGGACTCCGGAGTGTGGGTGGTCTCCATCCTACGGAGCTTCTGTCCTCTTCACATCTCTGGAATGAGAACAGAAAGCAGATCTGGGCACAGAGCCAGCGATCAAGTCCCAGCAAGCCAGGAGAGAGTTAAGTGTGGCAGCCGTATACCTTTCATGTCTTTACTACTTACAGTCAATATTCAGAAAAACGTAATGCAAATACAGGCTGAGACGTGGCGGTGCGGGGGTCTGCTTCAGGTTCACTGCTCTACTGACACCGTCCACTGCCCTACTGACACCGTCCTCTGCTCTACTGACACCGTCCACTGCCCTACTGACACCGTCCACTGCTCTACTGACACCATCCACTGCCCTACTGACACCGTCCTCTGCTCTACTGACACCGTCCACTGCTCTACTGACACCGTCCACTGCTCTACTGACACCGTCCTCTGCTCTACTGACACCGTCCACTGCTCTACTGACACCGTCCACTGCCCTACTGACACCGTCCTCTGCTCTACTGACACCGTCCACTGCTCTACTGACACCATCCACTGCTCTACTGACACCGTCCACTGCTCTACTGACACCGTCCACTGCCCTACTGACACCGTCCACTGCACTACTGACACCGTCCACTGCCCTACTGACACCGTCCTCTGCTCTACTGACACCGTCCTCTGCTCTACTGACACCGTCCTCTGCTATACTGACACAGTCCACTGCTCTACTGACACCATCCACTGCTCTACTGACACCGTCCACTGCTCTACTGACACCGTCCACTGCCCTACTGACACCGTCCTCTGCTCTACTGACACCGTCCTCTGCTCTACTGACACCGTCCACTGCTCTACTGACACCGTCCTCTGCTATACTGACACAGTCCACTGCTCTACTGACACCGTCCTCTGCTCTACTGACACCATCCACTGCCCTACTGACACCGTCCTCTGCTCTACTGACACTGTCCTCTGCTCTACTGACACCGTCCACTGCTCTACTGACACCGTCCTCTGCTCTACTGACACCATCCACTGCTCTACTGACACCATCCACTGCTCTACTGACACCATCCACTGCCCTACTGACACCGTCCTCTGCTCTACTGACACCGTCCTCTGCTCTACTGACACCATCCACTTCCCTACTGACACCGTCCTCTGCTCTACTGACACCGTCCTCTGCTCTACTGACACCGTCCACTGCTCGACTGACACCGTCCTCTGCTCTACTGACACCGTCCTCTGCTCTACTGACACCGTCCTCTGCTCTACTGACACCATCCTCTGCTCTACTGACACCGTCCTCTGCTCTACTGACACCGTCCTCTGCTCTACTGACACCGTCCACTGCTCTACTGACACCGTCCACTGCCCTACTGACACCGTCCTCTGTCCTACTGACACCGTCCACTGCTCTACTGACACCATCCACTGCCCTACTGACACCGTCCACTGCCCTACTGACACCGTCCACTGCTCTACTGACACCATCCACTGCCCTACTGACACCGTCCTCTGCTCTACTGACACCGTCCTCTGCTCTACTGACACCGTCCTCTGCTCTACTGACACTGTCCTCTGTCCTACTGACACCGTCCACTGCTCTACTGACACTGTCCTCTGCTCTATTGACACCGTCCTCTGCTCTACTGACACCGTCCACTGCTCTACTGACACCGTCCTCTGCTCTACTGACACTGTCCTCTGCTCTACTGACACCGTCCTCTGCCCTACTGACACCGTCCTCTGCTCTACTGACACTGTCCTCTGCTCTACTGACACCGTCCTCTGCCCTACTGACACCGTCCTCTGCTCTACTGACACTGTCCTCTGCTCTACTGACACCGTCCTCTGCTCTACTGACACCATCCACTGCTCTACTGACACCATCCACTGCTCTACTGACACCGTCCACTGCCCTACTGACACCGTCCACTGCTCTACTGACACCATCCACTGCCCTACTGACACCGTCCTCTGCTCTACTGACACAGTCCTCTGCTCTACTGACACTGTCCTCTGCTCTACTGACACCGTCCTCTGCTCTACTGACACCATCCACTGCCCTACTGACACCGTCCTCTGCTCTACTGACACCGTCCTCTACTCTACTGACACCATCCACTGCCCTACTGACACTGTCCACTGCTCTACTGACACCGTCCTCTGCTCTACTGACACCGTCCTCTGCTCTACTGACACCGTCCACTGCTCTACTGACACCGTCCACTGCCCTACTGACACCGTCCTCTGTCCTACTGACACCGTCCACTGCTCTACTGACACCATCCACTGCCCTACTGACACCGTCCACTGCCCTACTGACACCGTCCACTGCTCTACTGACACCATCCACTGCCCTACTGACACCGTCCTCTGCTCTACTGACACCGTCCTCTGCTCTACTGACACTGTCCTCTGCTCTACTGACACCGTCCTCTGCTCTACTGACACTGTCCTCTGTCCTACTGACACCGTCCACTGCTCTACTGACACTGTCCTCTGCTCTATTGACACCGTCCTCTGCTCTACTGACACCGTCCACTGCTCTACTGACACCATCCACTGCTCTACTGACACCGTCCACTGCCCTACTGACACCGTCCTCTGCTCTACTGACACCGTCCACTGCCCTACTGACACGGTCCTCTGCTCTACTGACACCGTCCTCTGCTCTACTGACACCGTCCTCTGTCCTACTGACACCATCCACTGCTCTACTGACACCATCCACTGCTCTACTGACACCGTCCTCTGCTCTACTGACACCGTCCACTGCCCTACTGACACCGTCCACTGCCCTACTGACACCATCCACTGCTCTACTGACACCGTCCACTGCCCTACTGACACCGTCCTCTGTCCTACTGACACCGTCCACTGCTCTACTGACACCATCCACTGCCCTACTGACACCGTCCACTGCCCTACTGACACCGTCCACTGCTCTACTGACACCATCCACTGCCCTACTGACACCGTCCTCTGCTCTACTGACACCGTCCTCTGCTCTACTGACACTGTCCTCTGCTCTACTGACACCGTCCTCTGCTCTACTGACACTGTCCTCTGTCCTACTGACACCGTCCACTGCTCTACTGACACTGTCCTCTGCTCTATTGACACCGTCCTCTGCTCTACTGACACTGTCCACTGCTCTACTGACACCATCCACTGCTCTACTGACACCGTCCACTGCCCTACTGACACCGTCCTCTGCTCTACTGACACCGTCCACTGCCCTACTGACACGGTCCTCTGCTCTACTGACACCGTCCTCTGCTCTACTGACACCGTCCTCTGCTCTACTGACACCGTCCTCTGTCCTACTGACACCATCCACTGCTCTACTGACACCATCCACTGCTCTACTGACACCGTCCTCTGCTCTACTGACACCGTCCACTGCCCTACTGACACCGTCCACTGCCCTACTGACACCGTCCTCTGCTCTACTGACACCGTCCTCTGCTCTACTGACACCGTCCTCTGTCCTACTGACACCGTCCACTGCTCTACTGACACCGTCCTCTGCCCTACTGACACCGTCCACTGCTCTACTGACACCATCCACTGCTCTACTGACACCATCCACTGCTCTACTGACACCGTCCACTGCTCTACTGACACCGTCCACTGCTCTGCTGACACCGTCCTCTGCTCTACTGACACCGTCCTCTGCTCTACTGACACCGTCCACTGCTCTACTGACACCATCCACTGCTCTACTGACACCATCCACTGCTCTACTGACACCATCCACTGCTCTACTGACACCGTCCACTGCTCTACTGGCACCGTCCACTGCTCTGCTGACACCATCCACTGCTCTACTGACACCGTCCTCTGCTCTACTGACACCGTCCACTGCTCTACTGACACCGTCCTCTGCTCTACTGACACCGTCCTCTGCTCTACTGACACCATCCACTGCTCTGCTGACACCATCCACTGCTCTACTGACACCGTCCTCTGCTCTACTGACACCGTCCTCTGCTATACTGACACCATCCACTGCTCTACTGACACCATCCACTGCTCTACTGACACCGTCCACTGCCCTACTGACACCGTCCTCTGTCCTACTGACACTGTCCACTGCTCTACTGACACCATCCACTGCCCTACTGACACCATCCACTGCCCTACTGACACCGTCCTCTGCTCTACTGACACCGTCCTCTGCTCTACTGACATTGTCCTCTGCTCTACTGACACCGTCCTCTGCTCTACTGACACCGTCCTCTGCTCTACTGACACCGTCCGCTGCCCTACTGACACCGTCCACTGCTCTACTGACACCGTCCTCTGCTCTACTGACACCATCCACTGCTCTACTGACACCGTCCTCTGCTCTACTGACACTGTCCACTGCTCTACTGACACCGTCCTCTGCTCTACTGACACCGTCCTCTGCTCTACTGACACCGTCCACTGCTCTACTGACACCGTCCTCTGCTCTACTGACACCATCCACTGCTCTACTGACACCGTCCTCTGCTCTACTGACACTGTCCACTGCTCTACTGACACCGTCCTCTGTCCTACTGACACCGTCCACTGCTCTACTGACACCGTCCTCTGCCCTACTGACACCGTCCTCTGCTCTGCTGACACCATCCACTGCTCTGCTGACACCATCCACTGCTCTACTGACACCGTCCTCTGCCCTACTGACACCGTCCACTGCTCTACTGACACCATCCACTACTCTACTGACACCATCCACTGCTCTACTGACACCGTCCACTGCTCTACTGACACCGTCCACTGCTCTACTGACACCATCCACTGCTCTACTGGCACCGTCCACTGCTCTGCTGACACCGTCCACTGCTCTACTGACACCGTCCACTGCTCTACTGACACCGTCCTCTGCTCTACTGACACCGTCCTCTGCTCTACTGACACCATCCACTGCTCTACTGGCACCGTCCACTGCTCTGCTGACACCGTCCTCTGCTCTACTGACACCGTCCACTGCTCTACTGACACCGTCCTCTGCTCTACTGACACCGTCCTCTGCTCTACTGACACCGTCCACTGCTCTACTGACACCATCCACTGCTCTACTGACACCATCCACTGCTCTACTGACACCATCCACTGCTCTACTGACACCGTCCACTGCTCTACTGGCACCGTCCACTGCTCTGCTGACACCGTCCTCTGCTCTACTGACACCGTCCACTGCTCTACTGACACCGTCCTCTGCTCTACTGACACCGTCCACTGCCCTACTGACACCGTCCTCTGCTCTACTGACACCGTCCTCTGCTCTACTGACACCGTCCACTGCTCTACTGACACCGTCCTCTGCTCTACTGACACCATCCACTGCCCTACTGACACCATCCACTGCTCTACTGACACCGTCCTCTGCTCTACTGACACCATCCACTGCCCTACTGACACCGTCCTCTGCTCTACTGACACTGTCCTCTGCTCTACTGACACCGTCCTCTGCTCTACTGACACCGTCCTCTGCTCTACTGACACCATCCACTGCTCTACTGACACCATCCACTGCTCTACTGACACCGTCCACTGCCCTACTGACACCGTCCACTGCTCTACTGACACCATCCACTGCCCTACTGACACCGTCCTCTGCTCTACTGACACCATCCTCTGCTCTACTGACACTGTCCTCTGCTCTACTGACACCGTCCTCTGCTCTACTGACACCATCCACTGCGCTACTGACACCGTCCTCTGCTCTACTGACACCGTCCTCTGCTCTACTGACACCGTCCTCTGCTCTACTGACACCGTCCTCTGCTCTACTGACACCATCCACTGCTCTACTGACACCGTCCTCTGCTCTACTGACACCGTCCTCTGCTCTACTGACACCGTCCTCTGCTCTACTGACACCATCCTCTGCTCTACTGACACCGTCCACTGCTCTACTGACACCGTCCACTGCCCTACTGACACCGTCCTCTGTCCTACTGACACCGTCCACTGCTCTACTGACACCATGCACTGCCCTACTGACACCGTCCTCTGCTCTACTGACACCGTCCTCTGCTCTACTGACACTGTCCTCTGCTCTACTGACACCGTCCACTGCCCTACTGACACCGTCCTCTGTCCTACTGACACCGTCCACTGCTCTACTGACACCATGCACTGCTCTACTGACACCATCCACTGCTCTACTGACACCGTCCTCTGCTCTATTGACACCGTCCTCTGCTCTACTGACACCGTCCTCTGCTCTATTGACACCGTCCACTGCTCTACTGACACCGTCCACTGCTCTACTGACACCGTCCTCTGCTCTACTGACACCATCCACTGCTCTACTAACACTGTCCTCTGCTCTACTGACACCATCCACTGCTCTACTGACACCGTCCACTGCTCTACTGACACCGTCCTCTGCTCTACTGACACCGTCCACTGCCCTACTGACACCGTCCACTGCTCTACTGACACCGTCCTCTGCCTTACTGACACCGTCCTCTGCTCTACTGACACCATCCACTGCTCTACTGACACCGTCCACTGCTCTACTGACACCGTCCACTGCTCTACTGACACCGTCCACTGCTCTACTGACACCGTCCACTGCTCTACTGACACCGTCCTCTGCTCTACTGACACCGTCCTCTGCTCTACTGACACCGTCCTCTGCTCTACTGACACCATCCACTGCTCTACTGACACCGTCCTCTGCTCTACTGACACCGTCCTCTGCTCTACTGACACCATCCACTGCTCTACTGACACCGTCCACTGCTCTACTGACACCATCCACTGCTCTACTGACACCATCCACTGCTCTACTGACACCGTCCTCTGCTCTACTGACACCGTCCACTGCACTACTGACACCGTCCACTGCTCTACTGACACCGTCCACTGCTCTACTGACACCATCCACTGCTCTACTGACACCATCCACTGCTCTACTGACACCGTCCACTGCTCTACTGACACCATCCACTGCTCTACTGACACCATCCTCTGCTCTACTGACACCGTCCTCTGCTCTACTGACACCATCCACTGCTCTACTGACACCGTCCACTGCTCTACTGACACCATCCACTGCTCTACTGACACCATCCACTGCTCTACTGACACCGTCCACTGCTCTACTGACACCGTCCTCTGCTCTACTGACACAACCTTTGCTCTGCTTACAAATTTGACTATATTTATTATATTATATTATGTTAATTTATATATTATGTTAATCAACTTCTTTTGGCACAGATCCCAGCACTCAAATACACAAGTGCCAACACTTTTTGGCAAGAAGATAAGTACTGCTAGGAAGGTAATAACGTAGGGTTAGGGGTTAAAGCAGAACTCCAGCCAAAAACAACAAGATATACATGAATAGGTAATAAAAATTAAAGAATATCAAAATCAGCCTTTGCTGCAATATTCACCTTCAATCCAAATATTTCCCCCAAAGTACCTTTTTCTCTGCCACTAGATGTCCTCAGTCTGATGGTCAGCATCATTCAACCCACTTCTTCTGAGCCCGGGTCATCCTGAACCTATGCCTAGCCTGAGACTGGACTGTGAAAGAGAAGCACCACAGTGATGAGCTCATATCTCTGTCACTCTGCTTTCTCCTCCTATCAGCATGCTCCCTGCACTGTAGCATAATTGATGGGCTCCTCGTGCATGCTTCTCCCCCCCCCTCCACTCTGAGCTCTGCTGTGTGAGGTATTCAAGGGGGCACTTTGGATACATCTGTTCTCTCTTCCTCTCAGTGCGTTTCTTGTCAGCACATGAACTGAATGACCCCTTGTGTTGCTTCTCCCTCTTACAGCCTGAGCTCTGCTGCACAGGGATTGCAAGCGGCTGATGCCAGGTACTGCTTGTATTTATAAAATACATTTAATGATGCTGTATATTATAAGCAGCTGAAGTTAAAAGTCATTCTCGAGTTTCCTTATAAAAGTCCAGTTTGGTCCCATCTCATTTGACCTCCTGAGGCTTCCTATTGGTTCTTTAATGGGCAGCAGTACTGACCAATAGAGAGCCAGTGTGGTGGACAAGGTTGGACCAAATTAAACTTTTACAGGTAAAGTTCAGATCTGCATATAACTTCAGCTGCCCAAAGGATCGCGATTATTTAATATGTGTTCTCTCCTTAGGCCTATTTATTGTATGTTTAGGATGAACATTATTGACCACATTAGTGACCGGTGTGCTTTATGTGGTCCTGATCCTCACACTCTGCAGAAAGGTAGAATAAATTAAAATTGGCAGGGAGTCAAACACCATTCCTGCTGTGAGTGAGAAGTCAGGAGCAGAGTCAAATGCTTTTTTTTTTTTTCTTCTTTTTTACATCTATAGAAAATCTTACATCATCATTTTATTACCTCTACTGGCTATTTCTACCGTGCTGACCGCGGCGCGATTTCAGTGAGCGCAGACAAAGGCAGAAGACATCACAGCTGAGTTTTGGCAAACACCAAAAACCGTTTAATGGCTTCTGCTGACAGGGGTGTGAGTGGCCCGTGATGTACCAAAGATAATGGAAAACCGGGCTTCCCTGCCTAAGATCATACTATAATATGTATTACATATAATATCTATCTATCTCTCTTGCTATAATAATATTATTATTGTTATTATTACTACAATTATTATTTAATATATATATTATCTATCTAAAACTTATATTATTATTCTTATTATTATATTATTGTTATAATTATTATTAATATATAGACTATCTATCTAGCAAACTAATATTATTATGATTATTATATAGACTATCTATTTATAATATAATTATTAATATATATAATTTCTCTTTTCCTCTCTCTCCATCCCCCCCATCTCTCCCCCTCTCTTTCTCTCTCCCCCTCTCTTTCTCTCTCTCCCCCATCTCTCCCCCTCTCTTTCTCTCTCTCCCCCTCTCTTTCTATTTCACTCTCTCTCTCCCCCAACCTCTCTCTCCATCTCCTGCTTATCTCTCACTCTATCTCTCCCTCTCCCGCTTATTGCTCCCCATCTCTTTCTCTCCATCTCTCACTCTGTCTCTCTCTCCACCCCCCCATCTCTCTCCCTATCTTTGACTCTCTCCCCCCTCTCTCTCCATCTCCTGCGTATCTCTCTCCCATCTCTCTTTTTCCATCTCCCGCTTATTGCTCTCCATCTCTCTCTCCATCTCCCCCTCTTTTTGTCTCACTCTCTCATTCTGTCTCTATCTCCGCTCCCCTCTTACTCTCTCTCCATCTTCCCTCACTCTCTCTCAATTTCCTGCTTATCTCTCTCTCCCCATATCTCATGCTCTCCATCTCCCCCTCTCTCTTCCCCATCTCTCTCTCCATCTCCTGCTTATCGCTCCCCACCTTTCTCCTCTCTCTCTCTCTCTCTCTCTCTC